>NC_056733.1:1170815485-1170852985 GCF_019279795.1 Protopterus annectens | reverse complement strand
GACCTTACGACCTTAGTTCCCAGTACCTCTGTCAAGTAGAGCCACTAGAGTGATCCCAGGGTGAATTTTCTATTTCCCATCCACTCATCAAGATTTTTCTTGAAGAGGGCCAGTGAGGTGCTCTGTTTGACATGTATGGGAAGTTTGTTCCATAGCATGGACAGTCTCTGGGTTATGAACCTGTCCCTCCAGCATGTTCTGTTGATTGTGGTAATGAGGTAGAGGTCTCTGGAGTGTGTGGTGCAGAGGGATTGGGATTTCTTTTTATGTAGCATTTCTAACAGAGCTGGGTCAGACATGGCTTTGTAAGTCAAGCAGAGATTGACTCTACGTAGGTGATATGAGACAGAGAATAGTTGGAGTTTTTTGAGTCTGTCCATATGGGACAAGTGTTTAAGGCCTATGATCCTCTTTGTGAGGTACTTTTACAGCCTCTCCAGTTGTTGCAGGTGTCTAGTGAGGTACATGCCAAATGGGGCATTGTACTCAATGACTGGCCTAATGAGGGAAGAGTAGAGGGAGACAATGACCTCTTTCTTCCTGGATGCAAAACCCTTAGTAATGAGATGTGCCACATAGAAAGACTTTCTGACCACAGTGGCAATGTGGTAGTTAAAAGAGAGGTTGCTGTCAATCTGTGTTCCTAGATCTCTTATAATGCCTTCTGTGTTCAGTGGACTACCATTGATGTGGTAATTCATGGGAACTGTGTTTTGCCCAAAGGGGATGACGACACATTTTTGGCATTGAGCTTAAGGCTATGGTTCTGACACCAGTCGTTGGTCTCAGTGAAGACTTTCTGTAGTATATTAACATCACTTGGGGAGGTAATAATAGCTCACAACTTGCAATTGTCTGCAAACTTTGTCAGCCAGAGTCCCTTTGTGTTGGTCTGGACTTCAGAAAAGTAGATACCAAACAGGAGAGGACCCAGGACCAAACCCTGTGGGACTCCACTCATGACTGGTCAGCAGTCTGACTTGGAGTCAGCTGCTTTCACACTGTGGGTTCTATCTGCGAGCCAGTTTGCAACCTAACTAGTGATATAAAGGTTGATGCCTAACTTAGTGAGTTTTTCTATGATTCCTGAGTGGGGAATGGTATCAAAGGCCTTGGCCAGATCAAGGTAGGCTGTATGAACCACCTTGCCTTCATCCACAGATCTGGTAACTGACTCAAAGAAGTCGACCAGGTTGAGCAGGCATGACCTACCCTTCACAAGACCAAACTGTGTAAAATCCAGAGTTTGGAGATTCCCTATATCCTTGTTTATTAGGTCCATGATAATGTGTTCCATAGCGTTGCATATCAGACTTGTCAGGCTAATGGGGCAATAGTTCCCAGGGTCTGTAATTGCTCCTCCTTTGTGGAAAGGGTTGACTGTAGCAGTTTACCATTCAGTAGGGAGAAAGGTGTAGGTGAGCCTGTGATTGAACAGGGCACACAAGTGAGGTGCCAGTTCACTCTGTAGTTCATGTAGAACACAGCCAGGGATATTGTCAGGTCACAGACAAGCTGTCTTCTTGGCCTTGGACAGTGCAGTTTTAACCTGTACAATATTAATACTAGGTGACTGGCAATCTACTGGTATTGTGATTGGTCCTTTTGGGGAGAGAGAGGGGTAAAGTTGGCACTGAATCTGTTGGCCAGTATATTGGCAATATCTGTTGGCTCAGTATAGGAGGTACCATTGTGCATTTGCTCAGAGAAAATCTGAGTATTGCTGTGGAGATTCTTCACATAACTATAGAAGACCTTGTGGTTGTCTTTACTATCTGTTGCAATCCTGTTTTCATAGCTAGCTTTACAGGATTTGATGAGGGATCTCAACTCTTTGTTGAGGCTGATAAGGGAGTTTTTCCAGTCTTGGGACTACACCTTATTCTGCATCAGTTTCCTCCTTATGTTGTAGAGTTTGTTTATGGCAGGGGACCACCAGATTGGCTTCCTTTTTTTGGAGGAGAGGGTCTTGGTTCTATTGGGTATGGCAAGATCCATGCATCTGTGTATGTATTCATACAGTACATTGGTGTATGATTCAGCAGTCATGCAAATATTTTCCATTTGCATGGGTGCCGTGAAGTTAGCCACTTCTGTTTTTAGAAGTCCAACGTTAGCTTTGAAGAAGTTTTTCATGACGGTTACCTTTGCGGGGGTGGGCGGGGTGGGATGGTGGGAGGGATATGTATTTCCAAGGTGATTAGTTTTTGGTTGGATCTAACCAGGGAGGAGTTGACTGTTGGTGTAGAGCAACGGTCACTCATGTTAGTAATGACCAGGTCAAGGATGTTGCTATTTCTAGTGGTGGTAAGAACGAGCTGGTCCAGGCCATTGGAATTAATAAATTCCAGGAAACGTTGGGCAAGTGTATTGGTACATGAGTAGTTTTCCCAGTTAATGGAGAGGTAGTTGAAGTCACCCAGTATAAGAGTGTTAGGTTGGACCCCTCCAGGGTGCTTAGGAATGTGGAGTGTGAGTCTTGTGACATGGTTGGGGACCTATAGCAGGCTATGACCTGAATCACTGTCTTACCCAATGTTAGCTGCACCTGAAGTAAATCTGATGCGTCATTTTGGGCTACAGTCTGGAGGTGTGCACATCCTTTATGAATATGGAAACACCACCACCTTTGGAGCTTCGGTCCAAGTTCAGGGGCCGAATGGAGTGGAATAAGTTATAGCCTGGTAGTGCAGGGGTGCTTTCTGCTGCTTTAAACCAGGTCTTTGTTACAGCACAAGTGTCAATGTTCTCCATTTTAAGGAGTACTTCAAGTGAGCACATTTTGAGATTTAGATTTCTAGCGTTGAGCAGCAGGAACCTCAGATTGCATTTATTTGCAGCTGTTATGGTGGTAATTTGGCCTTTGGAACACCTCCTAAAAAGGCACTATAGGGCTGGCAAGAGCCTTGGCCAGTATCCGGAAGACCAGGAGTGACAGATGCAGGCCATCTCTGGCAAAGCATCGAGGTCTGTCAATCATGTCATCCCAGGCAGACAGATACTGGATCCCTTTAGAATGACACCAGAAACATAGCCAATTGTTGAAATCAATCATTTTCTGCTTGTTCTGTGGTATCATTCTGGGTGATGGTAGGATGCTGCTCAGAGCTACCCACCTGGGCTACATAATCCGAGAGCTCCTCCATGTCTCTTTTCATGTAGTCCAAGGAGGTACCTCTCAGGTCATTCACACCCACATGTACAATGACAGAGTCATATTTGTACCTGTTGTTGAGGGACCTGAGTGCATGCATTATGTGGCAGATCCTGGCATCTGACAGGCAACTGACTGTTACTTTCTCCTTATTCAACCTAGTGAGTGGGACATCAGTGTGTCTCACTGTCGAGTCACCTATGGCTAGTGTCTTGGGAATGCTGTTTTGCCTTAAGGGCTTTGGTTGAGTGGTAGACTGTTTAGGAGAGTTATGTGTCTCGTGATTGGTGTTGTGCTGTGGTGGTCGAGTGTGTTTCTGCCTTGGAGGTCTCTGCTGTTTGGGTCAATTTTTATTGAGAGCCTCCATGAAGGTAGGTGTGTGGTTTGTGTTTTTATGTGCAGACAGTGCTGGTGTGTGTTCTGGAGGGCTATGTGTTCCATGTGGAGTGGTGCAAGTGCTAACCTTCTCCTGATGACCAGCTATTCCGGTCTTGGCTGGAGATTGCGTGGCTTCCAGTTTTAATATATTATTGCACCTCTCGCAAGTCTGAGTGTTGGGAGGTAAGAGGAGAGGGTTGTCAGTGTACATAAGGCAGTTGCTACATTGCCTCAGATTGCCCAAGGTCACCAGGTTAATAGGAGAAAGCACCGGGAACTGACCTTTAGACATGCCTGGAGGGGTGGGCATTAATAATAAGTACTGGAGCTGTTTTCTTGTAGAATGTTTAGTGCTGGTAGCACTTTGTGTGCTACAATAATTGCTACAAGAAGTCTGGTAAAGTGCTAGACTAATAAGCTTGTTAAAATGCAGGAGAGGAGAGAACAAGCAGATCTAAGGGAAAAAAACTGAAGAGCAGACTTTGGCACTGCTCAGAAGATTACAAACAATCCTGTATCTGGACTAGACTAGTTACAGGAAAGGTGGGAAACAAGTGCAAATGCGGGCTTGTAATTCAGAAAGTTGAAAGAGATGGAAAAAAACTGCCCAGACAGCCAATAAACTACAATTTCCTGGCCAGAAACCACTCCTCTTGTGGTAAATGGGCCACCTTGTGCTTACCACTCCCACTGATAAGCTAGAATGCTTCCCTCCAACACAGAAAGGCTTGAGGGGGCTCAGAAGCTTACAAACAGTCCTGGATACAGCAAAGCTGTACCTGGACTAGACTAGATACAGGAAGGGTGGAAAACAAGCACAAATGTGGGGTTTTAATCCAGAAGGTTGAAAGAGATGGATAAAACTGCCCAAATGTGCCAATAAACTACAATTTCTGGGCCAGAAACCACTCCTCTTGTGGTAGATAGGCTACCTAGTACTTACCACTGCCACCGATAGCTAGAAATTCTCTCTCCAACACAGAAAGGCTTGGGGGGGCTCAGAAGCTTACAAACAGTCCTGGATACAGCATATCTGTATCTGGACTAGACTAGTTACAGGAAAGGTGGGAAACAAGCGCAAACACGGTCTTTTTTCTTAAAACCTGTAGTTCAGAAAAATGGTCTATGATCCACTCTCTGGGTGGGTTTAAGAATGAACTTGTGAAGCTACCATTTAATGAAATCATGCAAATGTGCTCTATCCTTAAAGAATGTTAAGTTATGTATGACTCATATGTGCTGAAATGGCACCTACACATGCCTACACAGGGTCTATATTATAATCTCAAAGGTTTAAAACTTCAACTCACTAAAGATCGAATTTTAGTGATCAAAGTCTTAAACCATTGAAACAAAAACAAAAACAAAAAAAAACTAAATAGTGTGTAGGCAGGGGGCAAGCCCCCCCTGCATGCCCCACACCCCCCCTACTTAAATATACCATCTCTGAGAATGAACTATATTGAAGTAAATAGAAATATCCCCTAAGGAGATTTTCCATTTAAACATTCAGTGTAGTGCTCTTTCGGTATTCTCATGTCGACAATATCATATTCGGTATTGTCAGACTTCGAGATTTTAATATAGACCCGCCTACATAAACTATTCCCTGCATTTAATGTTTCTTGATGTTAGAAAATGAGACTGTTAAAAATAACAATACATATATGGCAATGACAATAAGTTAACAAGGCATCTACCTGATAATTTATAGTTAAAGCAGTTATGTTCCAAGATGCAAGGTCTAACGTAACAATTACTTTTAGTAGTATACCATTTGCAAAAGATTAAATTTTTACCTGCCTTTTTGTAGTAGAAAATTGTAAAACATCTTAGAGTTTCAAGTTACTATTGTCAAATGTTTTTACATTACTATCTTGACGTTGATTGTTGCTATTCAACTTGCAAATTAAATTACAGCTGTAAACTTTCTTTCACCATTAATTGTCCAACAATTATTTTAGATATCCTAATTTATCAGCCATTCCCTTTCTGACATGAGGGATATTTCCTTAAGATCATGGCCAGTAGGTACTTCTAATCACTGGGATGAACTGTCTCATATATATACTTCTTCTTCTTCTTCTTTTGGCTTTTCCCGGTTAGGGGTAGCCACAACGGGTCATCTGTTTCCATTTCTTCCTGTCCTCTGCATCTTGCTCTGTCACACCAACCACCTGCATGTCCTCTCTAGCCACATCCATAAACCTTATCTTAGGCCTTCCTCTTTTCCTCTTACCTGGCAGCTTCATCCTTAGCATCCTTTTCCCAATATACCCAGCATCCCTCCTCAGCACATGTCCAAACCAACACACTCTCGCCTCTCTGGCTTTGTCTCCAAACTGTCCAACCTGGGCTGACCCTCTAATATACTTATTCCTAATCCTGTCTAGCTGTGTCACACCCAGTGCAAATCTTAACATCTTTAACTCTGCCACATCCAGCTCTGACTCCTGCCTTTTTGTCAATGCCACTGTCTCCAACCCATATAATATAGCTGGTCTCACTACCCCTTTGTAGACCTTCCCTTTCACTCTTACTGGTACTCGTCTGTCACAAATCACTCCTGACACTCTTCTCCACCCACTCCACCCTGCCTGTACTCTCTTCTTCACCTCTCTTCCACACTCGCCATTACTCTGAACTGTTGATCCCAAGTATTTAAACTCATCCACCTTTGCCAGCTCTACTCCCTGCATCCTCTCCATTCCTCTATCCTCCCTTTCATTCACACACATATATTCCATCTTAGTCCGGCTGACCTTCATTCCTCTCCTCTCTAGAGCATATCTCTACCTCTCCAGGGTCTCTTCAACCTGTTCCCTACTCTCACTACATATCACAATGTCATCTGCAAACATCATAGTCCACGGGGACTCCTGTCTGATCTCATCTGTCAACCTGTCCATCACCAGTGTAAATAAGAAAGGGCTCAGAGCTGATCCTTGATGTAATCCCACCTCCACCTTAAACGCATCTGTCACTCCCACTACAGATCTCACCTCTGTCACACTACCCTTGTACATATCCTGTACCACTCTTACACACTTCCATGCCACTCCCGACTTCCTCATACAATACCACAATTCCTCTCTAGGCATCCTGTCATATGCTTTCTCTAAGTCCACAAAGACACAATGCAACTCCTTCTGAACTTCTCTGTACTTCTCCATCAACACTTTCAGAGCAAACATCGCATCTCATATATATACTGTTTAGTCTTTATATGATGATCACTTCTTAAATGTGGTAAATTGTTAATTGTTACATTTTATACAAAGGCATCTATTTAACAATTCACAGAGTCAATGAACCTGTACTGACACATATCTAAAAAGAGAAAATTATTAGTATTGAACTGGATAGACAGACAGATAGAGAGACAGGTAGACAGACAGATTTCTTTTCTATGGGACATAGAGCTTTTTGAGACACAGTATAACAAATAAAATGTACTTGAGAATGCCTGCTTTGGGCTGAAATCCAAATATGATCTTTAAACCATTCAAAATCTTTCTCTGAGACTATAATATCTGAATTAAACCAATGAGAATACTCCTTAAATGATTCATATACACAAGCTAAATTGGGTACCAGGGGAGTAAAATTGTCAGCCAAGCCAAGAATGCAGACTCTTCTAAATGGACATCACCACTGTGACTTACTGGTCTTTGGGCAATCAACCTGGGGTACTATGACAATGTACTCATTTTCTTCAGCCAACAAAATAGATCCTTAATAGAACTAAGGTCAGGTAGAACATACATTACTATTGCCATGACATGTTGTCCTTTAGTGATATCTGACACAGCATCAAACACAACCCGCAGTATTTGTGACAAGGCACTCAACATTTCAGCTGGACAATAGAATCAGTACGACCACCTGTTCATTCCATCTAAATTGATGAAAATCTTGGTGGATCTGTGGCACATTGTAGCATATCACCAATGCACTCAACGTCCTGTCTTATGGAAAGTAATACATAATGCAGGGTCAGTGTTACACCTCCTTTTCTACCTTAGTCTCATTTCTCTCTGCATCTCACCCATGACTTCCTGCTGGGATGCATCTGTCTGTGTGTCAATCCGCACTAATTCTAGCCCTCCTCATGATGATCCGAAAAGAGAAAATGAGATATTTCTTCCTACTATTGTCAGCACATCAGGATGTGAACATACAAGACTGCAGGTTCACTACTAATCTACAGTAAATGTAAAAGCTGTCATACTACATTAATATATTATGAGTCACAAGAAGTATTACAAGACCTAGCACCAGTGCCCTACTTCTATATTAAAATATCATGTGTCACAAGGAGTATTACAAGCCCTGATACCAGTGCCCTACTGCTACATTTATATATAATTTCTCACAAAAAGTATTACAAGCCCCAGCACTAGTGCCCTACTACTACATTAATATAGCATGTGTCACAAGGAGTATTACAAGCCCTAGCACCAGTACTGGGCTACTACTACATTAATATATCATGTGTCATAAGGAGTATTACAAGCCTCGGCACCAGCGCTCTACTACTACATTAATATATCATGTGTCACAAGGTGTATTACAAGCCCAAGGACCAGTGCCCTACTGCTACATTAATATATCATGTATCACAAGGACTATTGCAAGCCCTGGCACCAGTCCCCTGCTACTAATAAATTAATATATCATTTGACACAAGGAATATTATAAGCCCCAGCACCAGTGCCGTACTACTACATTAATAAATCATGTGTCGTAAGGAGTATGACAAGCCTTGCTACAAGTGCCCTACTACTACATTAATATATATCATGTGTCACAAGGAGTATTACAAGCCCTAGCACCAGTACTGGACTACTACTACATTAATATATCATGTGTCATAAGAAGTATTACAAGCCTCAGCACCAGCGCTCTACTACTACATTAATATATCATGTGTCACAAGGTGTATTACAAGCCCTGGCACCAGTGCCTTACTACTACATTAATATATCATGTATCACAAGGAGTATTACAAGCCCAAGGACCAGTGCCCTACTGCTACATTAGTATATCATTTGTCACAAGGACTATTGCAAGCCCTGGTAGCAGTTCCCTGCTACTAATAAATTAATATATCATGTGACACAAGGAGTATTACAAGCCCCAGCACCAGTGCCGTACAACTACATTAACATATCATGTGTCGTAAGGAGTATGACAAGCCTTGCCACAAGTACCCTACTACTACATTAATATATCATGTGGCACAAAGAGTATTATAAGCACCAGCACCAGTGCCCTACTACTATGTTAATATATCCTGTGTTACAAGGAGTATTACAAGCACAGGCACCAGTGTCTTACTACTAGATTAATATATCATGTGTCACAAGGGGTACTACAAGCAACAGCACCAGTGCCAAACTAACCCATTAATATATCGTGTATCACAGTGAGAATTATAAGCCCTGCCATCAGTGCCCTACTACCACATTAATATATCATATGTGGCACAAGGAGTATTACAATCCCTGGCACCAGTGCCCTACTACAACAATAATATATTATGTGTCTACTACTACATTAATAAATCATGTGTCACAAGGAGTATTATAAGCCCTGGCACCAGTGCCCTACTACTACATTAATATACCCTGTGTCACAAGGAGTATTACAAGCCCTGCCACCAGTGCTCTACTACCACATTAATATATCATGTGTCACTAGGAGTATTACAAACCCCGACAGCACTCCCCTTCTACTACATTAATATATCATGTCTCACAAGGAGTATTACAAGCCTAGGCACAAGTGCCCTACTACTAAATGAATATATCATGTGTGTCACAAGACGTATTACAACCACTGGATCAGTGACCTACTACTACATTAATATATCATGTGTCACAAGGAGTTTTACAAGACCTGGCACCAGTGCCCTACTTCTATATTAAAATACCATGTGTCACAAGGAGTTTTACAAGCTACGGCACCAGTGCCCTACATTTACATTAATATATCATGTGTCATAAGGAGTATTACAAGCCCTGGCACCAGTGTCCTACTACTACATTAATATATCATGTGTCCCAAGGAGCATTACAGGCCCTGGCACAAGTTCACTACTACAACATTAATATATCATGTGTCACAAGGAGTATTACTAGACCCAGCACCAGTGCCTTACTTCTATATTACAATATCATGTGTCATAAGGAGTATTACAAACACTGACACCAGTGCCCTACTACTACATTAATATATCATGCATCACAAGGAGTATTACTAGACCTAGAACCAGTGCCTTACTTTTATATTAAAATATCATGTGTCATAAGGAGTATTACAAGCACTGACACCAGTGCCCTACTACTACATTAATATATCATGTTTCACAAGGAGTATTACAACCCCCAGACCAGTGCCGAACTACAATATTAATATATCATGTGTCACAAGGAGCTGTACAAGCCCTGGCACCAGTGTCTTATTACTACATTAATATATCATGTGCCACAAGAAGTATTTCAAAGCCAGGCACAAGTCCCCTACTACTACATTAATATATCATGTAGGAATATTACAAACACTGGCACCAGTTCCCTACTACTACATTAATATATCATGCATCACAAAGAGTATTACAAGCCCTAGCACCAGTACCGGACTACTACTACATTAATATATCATGTGTCATAAGGAGTATTACAAGCCCCGGCACCAGCGTTCTACTACTACTTTAGTATATCATGTGTCACAAGGAGTATTACAAGCCCAAGGACCAGAGTCCTACTGCTACATTAGTATATCATGTGTCACAAGGACTATTGCAAGCCCGGCACCAGTTTCCTGCTACTAATAAATTAATATATCATGTGACACAAGGAGTATTACAAACCCCGACAGCAGTCCCCTTCTACTACATTAATATATCATGTCTCACAAGGAGTATTACAAGCCTTGGCACAAGTGCCCTACTACTAAATGAATATATCATGTGTGTCACAAGACGTATTACAACCACTGGATCAGTGACCTACTACTACATTAATATATCATGTGTCACAAGGAGTTTTACAAGACCAGGCACCAGTGCCCTACTTCTATATTAAAATATCATGTGTCACAAGGAGTTTTACAAGCTACGGCACCAGTGCCCTACATTTACATTAATATATCATGTGTCATAAGGAGTATTACAAGCCCTGGCACCAGTGTCCAACTACTACTTTAATATATCATGTGTCCCAAGGAGCATTACAGGCCCTGGCACAAGTTCACTACTACAACATTAATATATCATGTGTCACAAGGAGTATTACTAGACCCAGCACCAGTGCCTTACTTCTATATTACAATATCATGTGTCATAAGGAGTATTACAAGCACTGACACCAGTGCCCTACTACTACATTAATATATCATGTATTAATATATCATGTGTCGCAAGGAGTATTACTAGACCCAGCACCAGTGCCTTACTTCTATATTAAAATATCATGTGTCATAAGGAGTATTACAAGCACTGACACCAGTGCCTTACTACTACATTAATATATCATGTTTCACAAGGAGTATTACAACCCCCAGACCAGTGCCGAACTACAACATTAATATATCATGTGTCACAAGGAGCTGTACAAGCCCTGGCACCAGTGTCTTACTACTACATTAATATATCATGTGCCACAAGAAGTATTACAAAGCCAGGCACAAGTCCCCTACTACTACATTAATATATCATGTGTTGTAAGGCGTATGACAAGTCTTGCCACAAGTGCCCTACTACTACATTAATATATCATGTGTCACAAGGAGTATTACAAGACTTGGCACCAGTGCTCCATTACTACATTAATAAATCATGTGCCAAGGAGTACTGCAAGCCCAGGCAGCAGTGCCTTACTACTACATTAGTATATCAGGTGCCACAGTGAGTATTACAAGCCCCGGAACCAGTGCACTACTAGTAAATTTAAATATCATGTGTCACAAGGAGTATTACAAGCCCTGGCACCAGTGCCCTACTACTACATTAGTATATCATGTGCCACAAAGAGTATTATAAGCAACAGCATCAGTGCCCTACTGCTATGTTAATATATCATGTGTTACAAGGACTATTACAAGCACAGGCACCAGTGTCTTACTACTAGATTAATATATCATGTGTCACAAGGGCTACTACAAGCAACAGCACCAGTGCCAAACTAACCCATTAATATATCATGTATCACAGAGAGAATTACAAGCCCCGCCATCAGTGCCCTACTTCCACATTAATATAGCTTGTGTCACAAGGAGTATTACAAGCCCCGCGATCAGTGCCCTACTACCACATTAATATATCATGTGTCACAAGGAGTATTACAAGCACCGGACTAGTGCCATACCACTACATTAATATATCATGTTTCACAAGGAATATTACAAGCCCTGGCACCAGTGCCTTACTACTACATTAATATATCATGTGTCACAAGGAGTATTACAAGCAACAGCAGCAGTGGTCACTACCACAATAATATATCATGTGTCACAGTATTACAAGCCCTGGCACCAGTGCCCTACTACTACATTAATATGTCATGTGTTATAAGGAATTTTACAAGCCCTGGCACCAGTGCTCTGCTACTACATTAAGATATAATGTGTCATAAGGAGTATTACAAGACCCGGCAGCAGTGTCCTACTACTACATTAATATGTCATGTGTCACAAGGGGTATTACAAGCCCCGGCACCAGTGCCCTTCTACTAAATTAATATATCATGTTTCACAAGGAAGATTAAATTAATTAATATCATGCACTACTACATTAATATATCATGTACCACAAGGAGCAGTACAAGCACCGGCACTATTGCCTTACTACTACATTAGTATATAATTTGTCACAAAGAGTATTACATGCCCCAGGACCAGTGTCTTACTTCTAAATTAGTCACAAAGATTATTACATGCCAAAGGACCAGTGTCCTACTTCTACATTAATATTAATGTGTGGCACAAAGACTATTGCAAACCCTGGCACCAGTTTCCTAAACTAAATTAATATATCATGTGTCAAAAGGAGTATTACAAGCCTCAGCACCAGCTCTCTACTACTACATTAATATCTCATGTTTCACAATGTGTATTACTAGCCCTGGCACCAGTGCCTTACTACTACATTAATATATCATGTGTCACAAGGTGTATTAATAGCCCCAGCACCAGTGCTCTACTACTACATTAATATATCATGTGTCATAAGGAGTATTAGAAATCCAGGCACCAGTGTCCTACTACTACATTAATATATCATGTGTCACAAGGAGTATTACAAGCAACAGCACCAGTGCTCACTACCACATTAATATATCATCTGTCACAGGGAGTATTACAAGCCCCACCACCAGTGCCATACTACCACATTAACATATCATTTGTCACTAGGAGTATTACAAGCCCTGGCACAAGTACCCTACTACTACTACATTAATATATCATGTGTCACAAGGAGTATTACAAAGCCTGGCACCAGTGCCCTACTACTACATTAATATAACATGTGTCACAAAGAGTATTGCAAGCCCCAGCACCAGTGCCTTCCTACTACATTAATATACCTTGTGTCACATGAGTATTACAAGCATTGGCAAAAGTGCCCTACTACTACATTAATATATCAGGTGTCACAATGAGTATTACAGGCACCGACACCAGTGCCCTACTACTACATTAATATACCCTGTGTCACAAGGAGTATTACAATCCCTGGCACCAGTGCCCTACTAGTGTGTTAATAGATCATCTGTTACAAGGAGTATTACAAGCCCAGGCACCAGTGTCCTACTACTACATTAATATATCATGTGTCACAAGGAGTATTACAAGCCTTGGCACCAGTTCCCGACTACTACGTTAGTATATCATCAGTCACAAGGAATATTATAAGCCCTAGCCCCAGTCCCTTTCTACTACATTAATATATCATGTGTCACAAAGAGTATTACAAGCCCTAGCGTCAATGCGCCCCAGCACCAGCTGTTGTTTGTTAATGCACACAACCGGGTATAAGTATTCAATTTTTAAACCCAAATGTTGCCTCTGACATGAAAAACAACTAGCTACTCACATAGCACATTTGGATTAATGTCAGATGTAGAGACCAACAAAAATAAGCCCTGATCCTTTGAAAAATGAATTCTAATTCAAATAGAGCAATGGCAAATTGCAGAACTCACTGTCACATCTTTTAAATCTTTATCCAGGGCGTTTCACTCTTCTGTATCCTGTGATGCAGGGAGAAGTACCCTACCTACCTACCCTTGCTACTTAGGTATTCTAACTTGAAGATTGATGTACCTCATAGAAAAGAGACTACTTTAAGATATAGAAAACTCTGAATTTGTACATAATCCATCATCTACCTTTGCAGTTCTGTGGTTCTGAGGATCAAAGTTAAGATTCTGCATCTAACACAAACACTTTTTTGACTGCATCATGTGATGTGGGAACAACTGTATGCTTCACAGCAAGACAGAGTAGCAAATCTGTAGCAGCCTACTGATATGACACTAATCGCAAACAGACATCCCTCTGTGTGCCTGTTATTAGTCAAGTTGTTGCAGACAGCCCACAATACTATATTCAGTGAGACCTAACACACAAAATAAAAGGGCTTAATAATAATACCATTTGTTAACCAGACAGACCCACTGAACACATATTTCCTTTTAAGAGGTGACGAGGAAACAATGTTTGGTTAATTGACTTGTATAAGGTCACATAGCAGGCAAATGAGAGCTGAGAGAATCACACGTTGCATCACAGGAACTGTATCTCACAACCTTAACCCTCTTTACCAGCTGGCTGTATTATTCAAATGCATGGAAACACTGCAGCAGCCTGTGACAAACAGCATTCGGAGATGCTGTTATTAGCCTTTACATCTAAACTGATGCTTGCATGCCCATATGCAACATGTGCCCCTGTATTTGTATATGATACATACACATGTGAGGGTCATTATGTTTGTGGCCACAAAGTGCCACTAATGTTCCATGGTGCAGTGATTAGCATTGTCACCTCACATCAAAAGGTTCTTTGGTTTGATTTTTGTCTGGGGTGCCCTCTGTGTGGAGTTTGCATGTCTTCCCTATGTTCATGTGAGTTTTTTCTGGGTGGTCTGGTTTCTTCCCACATTCTGAAGACATACATCTTGACCATTTCTTCCTGGGCCTTTGCTGAAAATGGGCTCTGTCCCAGTTGGACTTTCCTGATAAACAAATTTATTTATTTATTTATTTATTTAACATTTGTTGACCGGGGAAGTCGACTAGGTTCCACAGATCCTGTTTTCAGCGGAGGCCCGGGGAGAAATGCTCCAGAAGCATGTCTTTAGAATGTTAAATGTTAAATAAATAAATGTTTTCTGTGGTTGAAGGAGTTTTAGCAAAAGTAAACTATGGTGTAGTACTGTTCCATCCAGAACACAGAATTGCCTGGTGCCTGGAATACTAAACTATGCAGTCATGATGGTTTTACATGTATATTGTGCACATCAAATATAGAAACCTTAATTTGAAAGTGTGTGTCTATGTGTTTGCATGCTTGTGTGTGTGTTTGTCTATGTCTGTCTGAGGAACAAATATAGAAGGCTTTGGGTTATTATTTAGATTTCTCTGTCCTAGAGATCCCCTTTCTATTACCCAGATATTTGATACTGACAACTACATCACTCTCTGAGGGTCTTGGATTGAGATTTTTCTGATATACAAATCATTTCTTTCATCATGGACACTCTACATCAAGTGCATTAACAATCAATCTTAGCAAAAGCATACTTCCCTGCAAACCATTTGCAGATATTTCCTTCAAAGAATATGTTTTTACTATGAAAGAAGTAAGACTCTGTATTATACAGTTCCATGAAGAATATATAGTACATTGCTCCTATACACTCTCTCTAATGCTTACATTTCTCACACTGTAGTGACATTCCATGAACAAACACATACATGTTATACAGATATTGCTGCAGCTGTGTAATATGCATGATCCACATCCCTCTAACACAAGTCTTGAACATGCTATACCCATGTGCACTCATGGAGGATTACCAGCATGTCGCAATTCATCCAGACCCCTCCAACACAGGTGTTGAACATGCTATGCCCAAGTGCACTCGTCGAGGATTACCAAAACATGACAGTGCATCCACAACCCCTTCCACAGATGTAGTGACCATACTGCAAATATCACATTCAACATAATGCATATATACCATTAGGGAGAGACTGAAGAATGAAAATAATTCACTTTACTTTCTGAAACAATTGCCTTGGGCATTATTTATTTCTGTTACGCTTATGTTCACTTCCGAGCAAACAACCAGGAAGGCAAAGTCAAGACACAAGCCAGTGACTCTTTTTGTTTTCCCCCACCTGGTTATTTTCATATACCAGCCAAAGCTGTAAGGAACATATAGGCGGCCCAATGAATAACTGTGTTATCTGTTGCTAGCAAGTTGCTAATCAGAAGAAAAAGAGCAAGTGTGAGGACTTCTAGTGATGGTGTAGTTGAAATAAAATGCATTCCTGAATCATGCCAGTTCATTCACCTTATTTATTTTAATATAAGACACTAGCAAAACTGTAATTTTTTTATTTTATTATTTTATTTGTTTTCCAGGGTACAGCATTGATCTTCATAGACCTATAATTTAATTTGGGACTTTACACCTCAGCAAACACACATACAGACAGACAGGGATACTGTTAGGAGTCATGAAAATTTTTGTTTTAATTTTGGGAGTATTGAAAGAACTTTGTCAAAAGTGCATTTGTGAGGGGAGGTGTTTTGTGTTGGAGGAATGGGCAGGGTGGGTTTTTATGAAGCTAGAAGAGAAACTGTTCGCAAAAATAATATTAGCACTACCCTTGACATCAGAAAATAGAGTACCATTAGAAAAAAAAGTTTGGTGCAAAAGTGTTGATTACGTCTAAGCTTCCCAATATAACCAGATAAGGCTTTATAATTTGAAGTATGTCCATGTAATTTCACAGTGGATACCCCATTTTCTTCCTAAATCTCAAATTTATTGATAAGCTGCCTCCACAAGACAGCCAGAAACTAATAACGGTATTCACTAACATAGGCATATTCATGACGCACACCTTATAACCATAAACCACTTCTTTACTGCTGCAGATACATATCAATTCTGTTTATGTTGTCTCTCTAATCACCATGGTAACATCAGTTTGTTACTATATTTGTTACTGCATTTTGGGTTTAAAACCCAGCAAATTTCAGCAAACTATAGTTCAGAGTTGTAAATGTCTTGTTCCTGCACTCTGGTACTTTTCAGATTTCTGCTTTGAAAATGTTTTCAGTTTCATTCTCAGCAAAGTCTGTTTACAAATACTATCACTGCATCTAATAGTTTGCTGCATGTTTCTAGATGTAAATGCTGCAGAGATACCACTGGACATCAGAAAGAACATAGCATTTAACTCCTGAAAGTGACCCTTATTAAGACATAATCAGTATACACAGGTAATGTATATTACTACTGTAATGTGGGATCATACTGCTTCTTTGTTTACATTTTCATATTCAGACAAGCTAACTACGATAGAAAACCAACAAAAAACCAAAAGCTAACTACGATATACTGGATGCCCATGACAACTCTTTAATTAAGATGTTTCTTGTTTAAAAAAAGCAGGAGTTGAATAATTTATGCAATATTGCTTAGGTTATGATATATAGCAATATATGTGAAATATAATGTCTGTTATGTTAATATAGTTTGATTATTTTTATATGGATGTAAATCTGCCTATGGCACAAGTGATAATTCAATAAAGGTGTTTGAAATAGTTAACTACAATACAGTAATAGTGCTTCACTGTTGTGTTTCATGACATTGTAGAGGTAACTAATAATTCCAAGACATACAAGAGTTACATGGAGCAAAATCATTAGTAACTCATTTGCATGTCTCTGAATCAACATAGACTAACCGCTGTAAATGCCCCCCAAACCCTCATAACACTGTTGTACAGGACCCTACAGACATACACATGAAACAGTCACATATAGACACAATCATAAACAAATCCAGTCGTTATCATGCCCCTAAAGCAGAAATGGACACAGTCTCTGTGTACTTATCTGTTGTGTTGCTAACAGGCCCACTTCTGCATCAATAGTGTACCCTATATAACTGTGACATGTAGTCCACTGCTTTGCTCCAAAGTACCAGACAGAGCTTGTCTTTCAATCATTCTACTGAACTCTTTTGATCTCAGCGCATGGTTCGAGGGGCAGAACGCATAGCTACTTTACATTATCTGCTTCCCCAGACTGTTATATTTTCATGCAAAATTATCTATGTGTTCATAAGTAATTACTAGATGTGCAATCCAGCTAAACATTATTAAGTGTATAGCAAATCCCCAAGTGTCCAAACCAGTACCTGGTTAAGTAGCTTGGCCAAGGTCACACAGAAGACAAATGTAGGTGGAGAGATCCAAACTCTGTACCATTGGAACAGGAGGCAGCTCATCAACAAGTCAGAGCTTTAGTCCTCTATGCTAACTAACATATTATCTAACATATATCTATGCTACAATTAACATATTAATATATTCTGACTTGCACCTATCTAATATAGTTATTTCATCTTATTATTGCACTGCTCTATTAGTTTGTGCTGTGTCAATTTTTTTGTATGTGTAACTCATATGTGATTTTAATATATATGTATATATATATATATATATATATATATATATATATATATATATATGTATATATGTATATATTTTATTTTATTTCAAATATCTGTACTTTTTATTTTTATTTTATTTTATATTTTTATATAATTTTCTTTTTCTTTCAGCTGTTCCCATTAGGGGTCGCCACAGCAGAACATTTGTTCCCATTTCTTCCTGTCCTCTGCATCTTGCTCTGTCAAACCAACCTCCTGCATGTCCTCTCTCACCACATCCATAAACTTTATCTTAGGCCTTCCTCTTTTCCTGTTACCTGGCAGCTCCATCCTTAGCATCTTTTTCCCAATATACTCTGCATCCCTCCTCAGCACATGTCCAAACCAACGCAATCTCGCCTCTCTGGCTTTGCCTCCAAAACGTCCAACCTGGGCTGACCCTCTAATATACTTATTCCTAATCCTGTCTACCCTCGTCATACCCAGTGCAAATCTTAACATCTTTAACTCTGCCACATCCAGCTTTGACTCCTGCCTTTTTGTCAATGCCACTGTCTCCAACCCATATAACACAGCTTGT
Organism: Protopterus annectens; assembly: GCF_019279795.1. NCBI lineage: Eukaryota > Metazoa > Chordata > Ceratodontiformes > Protopteridae > Protopterus > Protopterus annectens. Next base: position 1,170,834,172 of record NC_056733.1, on the reverse strand, counting down.
CTCACTACCCTCTTGTAGACCTTCCCTTTCACTCTTACTGCTACTCGTCTGTCACAAATCACTCCTGACACTCTTCTCCACCCATGTTCATGTTGAACATATAATTGTAATGTGGGGCTTTCCCCCCCGGGCCTCTGCTGAAAAAGAGTTAAGAGCCTAGTCAAATATCTGTACTTTTTTGTTTTTATTTTATTTTATATTTTTATATAACACTATTGAATATATAATTGTAATGTGGAGCTTTTCCCCCCGGGTCTCCGCTGAAAAGGGTTAACAGCCCAGTCGGACTATCCCAGTAAACAAACATAAATAAATAAAATAAATAATGCCAGCAGGCTGTTTTAGCCCTCCTAGCCTGAGGCTTCATATGGCTTCAGTACAATAGCAGTGTTTGAATCACTTCCTTATAATGTACTGTACAATCCTGTTAGAAATAGGATTTGCAGTCTTATGTTTTTCTGTATACCTCCCTTTTGTTTAAACCTATACATATCATATGAGACATGTTGGTTTTTAACATATGTGACGATTGGTTCTTTTATTGCATTTTGTATGTAAAGAGTTATATTTTTGCTTTACCTATTTTGGTACTTGCGTAAAGGAGTTGACATGAGGAAGCAGGGATTTTCATTTCTCATACTAAGTTTTGAACTAGAGGTTTGATGTTACTGTTTTCACACAACAGAATTTTGCTGACAAGGGGCAAGAATACTTTCATTTTGCCACAATGTTTGCCCTTTATTCATCGTTTTCCTGTGATGGACTTCTTATACTTAAGAATGTATGGGAGTGTAGCCCACCATACCTCTCAACTGTCCAGATTTTCACAGAATGTCCAGATTTTTGACTCATATTTTTGGTCTGTTCCTCATAAAATTTGTAGTTTTCTGGAGTTTTGTGGCAAATCAGTGAGGACTGAATTCACTATATGATGACAGGCAATTGAGTTTCTGACTTCATATCCTTAAGAAAATGCATGGTAATACAAGACCCTTTATTCTAGCAAATTTCTAAGTTCATAAGAGCAATATTTAAAAATTGTCCTTATTTTGGGGCTTTGTGTCCCCATTATTTTTGGCTTTGCACAGATTGTTTGTGCTAAGAAGTTGAGAGGTATGTAGCCCACCTCTCCCAAAACTGGAGTACATGGTCTTGCTCCTTGCAAAATATACAGTTTTTATCCATTTTTATTTTGGTTTCAGTGTTTGTGGTTACATGCATTTGTGTGTTTTGATATTTTAGTTTTGATGCTGCAGGACCGGGAATCCCTACCTGTATTGTATCATCATAGATTAACATAACACGTTAATTTCATCCACAAGCCTGATGGCTCTACAGTGTGTTTCACCTCTCAGTGCGAATGTCAGTGTTAGATGATGATACTGTTGTATTGTAATTTCTGGATCATATGATATTGTTGCTGTGATTTTTTATTGCCTCATGATATAGTCTATACATAGCTAAGAGGTATGAAGCATTCTTCACCAAATGCTATTATGCTAAAAGTATGCTATTATATGTCAGGAAGACATTTTTAGTCATTGTGAGAACATGTTCTCTGAGATTTTTGTGTACAGCTTAAGTTATTTTTAAAAGGTATAATAGTCCAAGTTATTTATTTTTAAGTGGCATGAGTGTTGGGGTGAAGCCATAATCTCCCCCACATGCACACACATACTGTACCCCACATATGCAGGAAAAATGTTCTGGAGCATTACAGTACAAAAGCATTATTTTTCCAGAGAAGCCACGCTTCTAGTGTGAAATATTCTCAAAAGTATGACTTTGCTTAAAGAAGGTATGAGTTAGGAGAAGAACATCTAACTAGAGCTATATGGCATGCTATCAACTCATTTGTGATCATGTCACACAATTTTCATAGGTTCATAGGTAGGTACTAGGCTATTGGCCTTAGAGCCTATATAAGCCTAGTCAAAAAGGTATCCTGGCTTTCGCCACACAAGAAAATTATTTTCCTGTGTCCTGTTGAGCAGAGCCACAGAGGTGATCCCTGGGGTGGATTTTCTATTTCCCATCCAATCATCAAGATTTTTCCTGAAGAGTGCTAATGAGGAGCTTTATTTGATATAGATAGGTAGTTTGTTCCAGAGTATGGGAAGTCTCTGGGACAGTAATCTATCCCTCCAGCATGTTCTGTTTATTGTAGTGACAAGGTTTAGGTCCCTAGAGCATGTAGCTCAGAGGGATTGGGATTTCTTTAAGTGGAGCATGTCCAACAGCTCTGGGTTTGACATAGCTTTGTATGTTAGGCAGAGATCACCTCTGAGTAGGTGATATGCGATGGAGTAAAGTTGGAGTTTTTTGAGATGGTTTGCGTAGGGCATCTGTTTAAGGCCAGTAATCCTCTTTGTGAGGTATTTCTGTGGCCTTTCCAGTTGTTGTAGATGTCTTGTGAGGTACCTACCAAAAGGGGCATTATACTCTATAATGGGTCTAATGAGTGATGAGTAGAGGGGAACAATGACCTCTTTTTTTTCCTGGATGAGAAACCTTTTGTGATGAGGTGTGCCATGTAAAAGGAATTCCTGACTACTGTGGTGATGTGATTATCAAAGGAGAGACTACTGTCCACCTGTGTCCCAAGGTCTCTTATCACACTTTCAGTGTTAGGTAGACTACCACCTATGTGGTAGCTCATGAGTATAGAGTTTTTACCAAACAGGATGACACTGCACATTTTGGCATTGAGGTTGAGGCCATGGCTTTGACACCAGGCATCTGTCTCCATGAGGCTCTTTTGTAGGATGTCCACATCATTAGGAGTTTCGATTATGGCTCCTAGTTTGCAGTCACCTGTGAACTTCATTAGCCAAAGACCTTCTGTGTTAGCCTGTACTTCAAAGATACCAAACAGGAGAGGAACCAGGACTGAACCCTGTGGTATTCCACTTGTCACTGGTCTGAAGTCAGATTTGGAGTCTGCTACTTTGACAGTGTGGGTTCTGTCAGTGAGCCAGTTGACAACCCATCTTGTGACATAGGGATTTATACCTAGTTTAGTGAGTTTATCTATAATTCTAGAGTGGGGGATGGTGCCAAAAGCCTTGGCGAGATCCAGATAGGCTGTGTGAAGCACCTTACCCTCGTCTATGGCTTTGGTGACTGCTTCAAAGAAGTCTATCAGGTTTAGGAGACATAATTTGCCTTTTACAAATCCAAACTGGGTGTGGTCTAGAGTTTGGAGATTACCAATGTCTTTGTGTATAAGATCCATGATGATATGTTCCATGGCCTGGCAGACCAGGCTCATTAGGCTAATGGGGCGGTAGTTCCCAGGGTCCGTGGTGGCTCACACTTAGTGGAGTGGGATAACCATTGCTGTGCACCATTCAGTGGGCAAAAAGCCTGAGGTGAGGCTATGACTGAACATGGTGCTTAGGTGGGGTGCCAGTTCATTCTGCAGTTCATGTAGAATGCAGCCTGTGATGTTGTCAGGTCCCATGGATGCTGTGTTCTTGGCTTTGGAGAGTGTGTTTTTTATATGTGCAGCCATGATTACAGGAACTTTGCATTCTTCTGGTATAGAGATGGGCCCTTTAGGGGGTGAGAGGGGGGTAAAGTTAGCACTGAACATATCTGCCAGGATGTTGGCAATATCAGTTGGTTCTGTATATTTAGTGCCATTGTGCTGTAACTCAGAGCAGATCTGAGTGTTGCCATTGAGATTCTTGACATAGCTGTAGAATGCTTTGTGGTTATCTTTAGAATCAGTGGAGATTGTGTTTTCATAACTAGCTTTGGAGGATTTTATGAGAGATCTCAGCTTCTTACTGAGGCTGACCAGGGAGTTCCTCCAATCATGGGATTTTTACTCTTTTTTGCAACAGTTCCTTTCTTTTGTTGTAGAGTTTGTTTATGGCAAGGGATCACCAGATTGGCTTCCTTTTTTTGGAGGATAGCATCTTGGTTCTGTTAGGGATAGCACAATTCATGCACTTGTGTAAGTGCTTATAAAGTGCATTTGTGTAGGATTCAGCAGTCGTACCTCTATTGTCGGTCTGCATGGGTGTTATGAATTTTGCCAATTCTGTCTTAAGAAGCATGAAGTTGGCTTTGGAGAAATTTTTTACGGTGGTTTCCCTAATGTGGGGTGGGAGGGGGATGTGGATGCCTAGAGTGATTAGCTTGTGGTCGGATCTGACCAACGAGGAATTGACCTCTGGTGTGGAACATTGGTCGCCCATATTGGTAATGACCAGGTCTAGGATATTGCTGACTCTGGTGGGGGGTGTGGATAAGTTGATCCAAGACATTGTAATTTATGAATTCCAGAAAATGTTGAGCAAAAGAGATGGTACATGAGCAGTTTTCCCCAGTTAATGGTGTGGTAGTTGAAATCGCCCATTATTAGGGTGTTGGGTTGTACCCTAATATTTTCCAGTGTATCAAGAAATGAGGAGTGGGAATCCTGGGGCTTAGTGGGGGATCTGTAGCAAGTTGCAATTTGAATTGCTGTCTTGCCTAGAGTTAGTTGCACTTGGATAATCTCGGATGCATTATGCTGAGCAACTAGCCTGGAAATCTGGAATCCTTAATGAATATGGACACGCCTCCACCTTTAGTGTTTCGGTCCAGGTTAGGTGGCCGAAAGGTGTGGTATGAATTATAGCCTGGTAATGAAGGGGTGCTCTCTGGAGCCTTGAACTAGGTCTCTGTCACGGCACAGATGTAGATGTTCTCCATTTTAAGGAGTGCCTCGAGTGAATGCATTTTGAGGTTTAGACATCTAGCATTGAGTAGCATTACCCTCAGATCTTTCTTGCTTGTACCTGTTAAGGTGGTGAATTTGTCATTTGAACCTTGTCTAAAAAAGACACTATAGGGGTGGCAAGAGCCTTAGTCAGTATCCAGAGTCCCAAGGGTGACAGGTGCAGGCCATCTCTGGCAAAACATTGTGGTCTGTCGATCATGTCATCCCAGGCAGACAGATACTGGATCCCCTTAGAATGACACCAAAAGCTTAGCCAATTGTTGAAGTCAATCATTTTGTCCTTGTACTGTAATATAATTCTGGGTAATGGCAGGATGCTACTCAAGGCTAGGGTCATACTTGCCTAGGCTACAAGATCAGAGAGCTCCTCCATGTCTCTTTTCATGTAGTCCAGGAAGGTACATCTCAGGTAATTCACACCAACATGGACAATGACAGAGTCATATTTGTACTTGTTGTGGAGTGACCTGAGTGCGTGTGTTATGTGGCGGATCCTGGCACCTGACAGGCAGCTGACAGTAACTTTCTCCTTGTTTAGCCTGGTGAATGGAACATCAGTGTGTCTGACTATAGAGTCACCTATGACTAGAGTGTTGGGTACGTTGTTATGCCTTATGGGCTGTGGTTGAGTGGCACACTGAGTTTGTGGGCTATGTGTCATTTGGGTTGTGTTGGGGGTGGAGGTTGCTTGCGTTTCTGCTTTGGAGGTCTCTGTTACTTGACCAGATTTTTATTGAGAGCCTCTGTGAATGTAGATGTGTGTTTCATGTTTCTATGTGTGTGTTTTGGTGGTGTAGGTTTTGAGGGACTATGTGATGAGTGTGGTGTGGTGCAATTGTTTACCTTCTCCTCTTGACTGTCTAGTCCCAGTCTTGGGTGAAGAGAGCTTTGCTTCCAGTTTGGCTATATAAGTGCATCTCTCATAGGTTGTAGTGTTGGGTGGTAGGAGGAGAGGGTTGTCTGTGTACATGAGGCAATTGCTGCATTGCCCCAGGATGCCCAGATTCATCAGGTAGACAGGAGAAAACACCGGGAGCTGACCCTTAGACATGCCTGGATAGGTGCTTATTTATTAAGTACTAAAAACTGTTTTCCTCTAGACAAGTGAGGAAAGTTGAGTGCTGTAGTAATTTGTAGCTTATTTAGTGCTTACAATGAGTTTGGAATAAGTGCTAAGCTCAAAGAAACAGATTTTAGTGCTAAAACTAAAAACTGATTACAAATGAGTGAAAGGTCCCAAATGAGAACAGCTTTTGGGACTTAAAAAAACGCACACACACACATACAAAGAGCATTTTTTGCACTGGGTGCAAGTTCCTCTGTGCCCCCATTTCCCCATACCCCATTACTTACATATAACAACTCCAGGACTGCAGCATCTCCGGGAATGGGCAAATCAATGATTCAGTGGAAATGTGACCTTTTGGGGAAAAGCCAGGCAGCTACATACTAATGAATGTGTACATGAGTATCAATCACTGGTGCTCTACAGACACGCCTGGCTGCCATAAAGAGTTTTGTGCTATGTTATTATCTTCAGTAACTTACCAAATGTATTAGCAAAAAAGTTAGTAGCTTAACTCTACTGATTATAATGTTAAATAAATCTTTTGCTTTCTTAGAATATAAAGGGCTTGATGGTATTTAATCGTTGCAGTGCAGTTTGTATACCAGTTAAATGAACAGCACAGTTCCTGTGAGGAAGGAGAAGTATCTCAATAATCATCCAGAAGAGACTCTCTTCAAGGCAGGTAAAGCATCATGATACACTAGAGCTTCTTTGTGCCCAAATAATCATCAGAAAGATTCAGTACCATATTTTAACTAACTATAGTACTTCCTCTATGACCCAAGAAAGCCACAACACCTATCTACAAGAACTGAAAGCACTCAGTATTAAACCCAGTACAATTTTCCTAGGTGATTTATCATGCTATGACCTAATATCATCCTCATCATCATCACATTTGCATGAAAACTAGTGCTAAATACATTAAGAAATGTTTCCCTTGTCCACCAATCTTTTAAATGGCAGTTATACAACATGTCAGAGTGTGTTTTAGTGAATGGAATTTCTTCCACTAAAACTGAATGGCAGGGGACTACTGCATCAGGAACTTGCACCTTTGCCTAAAAAGCAGCAGTGCTGGCATTGCCCATTAACTGAGATGTGTCGCATGTCCCTTGTATTCAACCGAGACACTGAGGCACTGTGAAGGGATCAAGTTGTTTATTGTGCATAAACACATCAGAAGCTGTAACTGGAACATATACATCAAACTTCATAAGCTAACTAACTGACTTGTTACTTCAAACACACTCGTGCATCTCCATTCATGCCTGCATTCACTCTGGCTGACTGTACAAAATGGCACAGATCTTGCATGTGATCAGTAACTTATATGCACATGCTGTCTAGCTACAGTGGCTGACTAAGTACAATACACACAATGATCTACAGCCTCCCTCTTTGATTTGTTCGACATCCAATAGGAGAACAAGATATTTTTACAAACTAGACATCACATCAATATTTAACAGCAAATGAATTTAAGTCCAAGTCTCTGTGTATTTCGGAATGGATCTGGAAATTCTACCCGATTTGTTCACATAAGTACTTTGACTGGGTTTAGTGACAGGGACAGTTTCTGGGGATTCTTTTACAATTGGAACTTTGAGGATTACATCAGGATTACTTGAAGACAGTATACTGTCCTCTGGAATTTGAACAAGTGTAGAGTCGCTCTGAGAAATAGTCTCTGGCACAGGCAATCTGCTGCATCACAGGTTCAGAGACTGGTAATGTGTGTCTTCGATTCCTTCTGAAATCCATTCCATCAGATTGTATTATGTAACATCTTGGTTCTTCACAAATGTTTTTCATGATTCTCACTTGGCCATATCCTTTAGATGTATGCATTCTCACAATCTCTCCTTGTCTTAATGGTCTAAGAGGCTTGCTGGATTTATCAAAGTACAATGTTTGTGACTGGCATTTTCTCAAAAGTTAAGTCTTGACCATTCTGCTGTTCTTTGCATTTGGTATCAATAATTGTTTGCTGATCGGAAGAGTTGTTCTAGTCTGTCTGGACATTAATCTTTGAGCAGGTGAGCCAAACATATTATCTCAAGGAATGTTTCTGAGATTAAGTAGGTTAAAAAAACATTGCTACCATCTCTCCTGGATTTCTCCAACAAGAACTGCACTTTGAACGGCACGCTTAGGTAATCCATTGGACTGTGGATACACAGAAATACTAGTAACATGTACAAAGTCCCAAGACTCAACAAAATTCTTGAACTGCTGACTTATAGACTGTGCACCATTGTCAGATGCATCTTTTTGCAGACTACCATGGACAGAAAAATGTTTCTTCAATTTCTTAATGACAGTGCTGGAAGTTAAATTAGGAAGAAGGTCAATTCCAAACCAATTTACATAAGTCTACTAACACTAAATAATGTTAACCATACCATTCAAAAATGTCAGTAGCAACTGTCAACCATGGTAATTCAGGAATCTGGTTGGTGAAGTGGTTATTTTGTTGGTGTGATTTAGTTCTGTTGCAAATGGGACATGCTAGAGTTTCCTTCTCTATATCTTTTGACACGGTAGGCCAAAATACTATGCCTCTTGGCCTTCTTTTGGTTGACTCAGTCCAGTTGTAACCATGTAGGAATTACCACTTTAGGACCGTTCATGATGATTCTATCTTCCATCAGAAGCTCATCTCTATAAGGAAAATACTTCTGTATGTCAAGTGGTAAACTGGTTTGTCATGCTGGCCATCCTTAACTGATAACATGATTCAGCTTCTTGAGAACTGGGTGTGAAGTTGTATGATTTCTGAGTTCATCAAGATGTGATGAGGAAAAATTTCTGACTTGCCTGACTTCAAAGTCTGCTTTCTCATTGTCATGCTGTTCTGTTATTTGTCTGGGTGCTCTTGACAAAGCATCAGTAGGATAAAGACATTTGTCATTTGTATGGACAGTATTGACGTTGTACTTTTGCAACTTTAACATCATGTGTTGCAAGCATGCTGGGGCTGTATGCATTGTTTTTTTCAGAATTGTCACTAGAGGCTGGTGAGTGGTCTCTATTTGGATAGGTTTGCCATAAATATAATCACTGAACTTCGAACATGTGAACACTACTGCCAAAAGCTCTTTTTCAATTTGCGAATACTGCATTTCACTTTAAGTTAAAGTTCTGGATGCATAGGCTACTGGTATGCCTTATTGAAGACATGCTGCACCAGGACCATACTTTGAAGCATCACATGAAAGAGTTACAGGTTTGTGAACATCGTAGTATCTCAATGTGGGTGGACTGGCAATTTTCTGTTTTAGTATGTCAAATGCTTTTTGGTGTTGTTCCAACCAAGACCAGTTTACATTTTTGAGTGTCAACTCATGTAACAGTACTGAAAGCTCACTCAGGTCTGAGATGAACTTTCCTAAATAGTTGATTAAGCCAAGAAAATGTTGTAAAGATATGACATTTTCTGGAACTGATATTCCAAGAATTGCTGCTTGCTTATTGCTGGTTGTAAGCCAAAAATGGTAAACAAATGACCCACATAAGTAACATCTTTCAGTTTGAATTTGCATTTCTGAGGATTCAGTTTAAGATTGATTTCATATGCATGGTGTAGAACTTTCTTAAGGTTTCTATCATCATTGTCTTCACCATTGTCCCCTACAATAATGTTGTCTACTATAATATCACATGGATAACCTGAAAAAAAGTGTTCCATCGCACACTTAAATACTTCACTGGCAGAGTTTATCCCAAATGGCATTTTCAAAAATCTGTATCCACCAAATGGTGAAACTGGTTAACAATGAAAATTTGTGATCCAGTGAAATTTGCCAAAAGTAACTTTTTGCATCTAATACAGAAAAAAACAGAGGCATTTGGCATGAGAACAGTACTTCTTCTACTGTGCGCATCGGATGATGAGGATCTTTAAGTTTTTTGTTTAAGTCTCTTGGATTAATGCATATTTGAATATCATCTAACCTTTTCTTATGAGCTACAACCATGGAGGATACCCATTCAGTTGGTTCTTTTAATGGAGTAAGGACACCCAAATTCATCATTTTGACAAGTTCTGCTTTCACTTTGCACTGCATTGCTTCTAGAACCTTCCTTGCTAGTCTACCAACCGGGCTTACTTCATGGTTTTACTTCATGGAATATGTGACTGGAAGTTTGTTAAGCTCATCTTTGAAAATATCAGCATATTCACTAAAAATATTCCATGTAAAACTATTGCAGTTGTTCAGACTTATATGGTGGACCTCTTTATTAAATGAAATCAGCCCCATTCTCAAACTGTCTTTGAGGCCTAACAATGATTGCATGTGTCTTTTGAAAGTGTTTATGTGTTTATGTAAAACTGCCAAGTCATAGCTGCTCTCAGCAGAATGGCACGTGAGAACTGCTGCAACATCAGTTTGAATCTCTTCTCCACCATGAGCAACTAGTTTCGCACACTTTGCTGAATCAAGTTTCTCACCAGCTTTTACTTTGGCAAACACTTGTGCTGATATAACATTGCACTTGTATCCAGTATTTACTTTAAGCTCTACAGGTTTCCCATTAATTTGTACAGTACAGAATATTTCACACTTTGCTGCCAACTGATAATCTGCTGTGTTAACTTTTTCATTAATCACAGATACACCATCAACATAGAAAGTTTGCTCACAGCTCTCTATCTCATCTAGTTGCTTCTTTGGATGCTCTCTTTTAATAAAAGTATGTGCCACTTTAGACTTGCAAAGCCTTTTGAAATGATTCCACTTTTTACATTTGTGACACTGATGACCAAAAGCTAAACACTTTTCCCATTTAGATTCATGACTACTTCCACAATTACAACAGCTAACAATAAGGTTTGGTGTGGTGCTGCCCTTCAGTTTATATTTCTGTTTCCACCCAACCCTATGTTGCACACTTTCAACATTTGCACTAGTAGATACTGTATGCACGCTTTTCTCATTCGTAAGCATATTTGTATACTTTTTCGAAAGCTCATGTATTTGACAAATCTCAATGGCTTTGCGCAACATTAATTCACTGTATCAAAGCAAAATCTTTCTCACTGCATCATTATTAACACCACACACAAGATTGTATTTTATCAATTAATTTCTCAGATCACCAAGTCTGCATGTTTTTTCTTTATTTCTTAAGTCAGTAATATAGGCTGCTATAGTTTCACCAGGCTTTTGATTTCTTATGTAAAACATGCCCATTTCCATTGTAATATTCATTTGAGGGTTACATATTTTTCTAAATTTACATTATAAGCACTCAGGGTCTTCCTGTGTTTCAGCCTGTATCACAATATGGCGGTTCTCCCCTCCCCTGCATACACAAATGAACATTCCCTTTCAATGGCTTCCGAACCAGCAAAATTAAGAAGTATGAATGCCTTTGTACATGTATCTAGATAAGAAAATGCAGCCTGCATGAAAATCTCATATTCTTGCTCAAACACTTGCCAGTTCTCAGCAATATTATTATCAGACACAAGCTGTCCAGGTCTACAAAATCTCTCTGCCATGACAACAAAATTAATTTAAATATAAATGTAATATAAATATAAGCACCTTGTGATTATGCTACAGCTGGGCAGAACAATCTCTCTGAAAAGGCTTCACTTTAACACTGCAAACACTGCAAACATTCCAAAAATTTCAAATACTTCAAAAAGTTTCAGTTAATGCGAGAAAGTAGTACATTGTGAAAAAATGTTGTTGTTGTAGCCTTTTCGTACATTTTAACACTTCAGAAATTATTTCAAACACTTTTGTATTCATTTCAAATATCTGGATCCGTATTTGCTATTTCAGACATTTTGTTTATCTTGGTAATTGTTTTGAACATTTTGAATGCTTTGCCACTTAATCGGTGACTGAAAAATCATTTAAATGAGTTTAAGTACCTTTGAATAACAGCTGACTTGTTTTTGAGTTGTCTCCTGTATATTCCTCTAATTATAACTGCGTGCCTTATGGTTTGTAAGTTGCTTCTGCTTTGGATCCCATTCTGACACCATGTCGCATGTCTCTTGTATTCAAATGAGACACTCAGGCACTGTGATGAGTTCAAATTGTTTATTGTACATAAACACATCAGGAGCTGTAACTGGTACATATAATTTTACCATAATAAGCTAACTAACTAACTTGTTATGTCAAACATGCTTGCATGTGCATCTCCATTCATGCCTACATTGACTCTGACTATACAAAAGTGGCACTGATCTTGCACGTGCTCAGTAACTTATATGCATGTGCTACCTAGCTACAGTGGCTGACTAGGTACAACATACACAATGATCTACAGGATGTATGAGTCTCACCTTCATGGGAGGTAGGAGGAGCTCTGCTCACCTCAGAAAACACTTTGTTATTTGTTTTGGAGGCTTCATTGAATGTCATAGCTTATTTTCATGAAAGGAAATCTCATTTGTTAAAACCTGCTTTAAACAAATGTACCACAGCCAATTTATACAGTTTAGCAAAGTATTACATTAAATTTTGATGTCTTCATGCAGAATGCTCTTATTAACAAATTCATTCATAGTCCAGTTGTATTTTAATTAACTACTACATAAAACAATACTGTTGGAAAGAGTGATAGTGGTAGTATGGAACAAAATTTCAGCTAAAAAAAATGTATTATTTTCTTTAGGGATTTTTGAAGCCCTCAGGAACTGTTAGTTACATTTAATTTTAGTATCGTGCACTGATTACAAACATCTGAACAAAGAAATCACAAAATGAAATATCACTAACTCTGAAATTATATCATTATGAGTGAGTTGCTAAACAGTTCAGTGATGCTAATTACTCAATTATAAAACTTAAAAGCAAGAGTCATGGAAAAAGGTCACATGGTAAATGGCTGATGACACTATTTTTAATTTATTTATATTGAAAATTCCTCCCATAAATTACTCAGATTGATAGTTACATATGGAAGTCAGGGCCATGAAATTTCATATTCCATAGCAGTGACAAGATGATGTTTATTTATTTTATTTATATATTTATTGACATTTGACTACCTGGGAAGTCCAACTTAGTAAAAGCCCATTTTCAGCAGAGGCTGGGGGAGAAAACCTCCAAATTATTACAAAACATTTTAAGTGTGATATTTTTACAATCTTCAAAAATAAAACAAAAAACATCTGCAGTTTAAATAATTATTAATATATCATCTGCTGAGCCCCACATTCATTTCTAAAATAAAGGTCAGCATGTCCCATAGCAGCCTAAAATTCTGATTTGTGGTCTATATTTTAATGTGTGGACTCTGATACTACAAATGTCAAACCCAGTGGTTTCATACTCTGGGCATCGGTGTGCTTATAATTTATTTTTACTGTACAAAACCTTCAGGCATACTGAATAGCATAATAGTCAGAATTCTTGCCACAGGCAGAAATAGAGAGAGAGAGAGAGTTAGAGCACATACAAAAGGGATGAGAATGTCTGCTTCAGCATAGCATAATAGTACATAAAAGTTAACCTGATGAGGTGTCCATTTCTTATGTCTACTATAATCACTACATGGTGAGAGGAAAAACTATGATGGTTATTGTTTGGCACCGTTAAAATGGCAAATGCTTATAAAAAATGCTCACAGTAGTGAAATTAACTGTTTTAATACACCAGTGCTAAGACTTAGGATGTCATTGTTCTAGAGTATATTTTTGTGTACTATAACATAAAGACGTCTGTTGCATTTGTAGTTTAAAGAAGGTAGCATGTAGGGATCCACACACTTATCTGTCTAAGCTATGCAGATAAGGGTCATTGCAGAAGAAATCCTTCCTAAGCTTTTCCCTTTGGTTTTAATATAAATCTGTACCCTTTTGGTGGAGATGTGGACTTCCACATATTTGGCAGTCATAAATAAGTCCTAGAATTATCACTCATCTTCACCTCAGTGCCACTGTAACCACGACTATCTCATGACCGAAATGTCCTCCTTCAACAGTGATTACATGGCTGAGCAGGAAAGACCACCATAGACCACCAACACCACTACATCAGTCCACAATATCCAAGACAGTGAGCCAAATAGCATGAGCTGAGAACGGTCTTGTATATCGTATGCTGAGCACCATATTTCTTTACATTTACATGCATGAACCACTATCTTTATCTGTGACAACACACATGATCAGAAGAAAAACAATAGCATGTTAGGGGTCACACGTGACATCTGATGAATGTATATTAAATGAAACAACTCTATAATATTTCCCAGCTTTTGCAAAGCAATTGGAAGTGTAATGAAAGTTCAAATTAAGTTCAAGGAATGGCATCCGATACCATGTAAGTCTGTGCCATCTCACCAGGCTAGGTATCAGTGCATAGCATCAAGACAGAATCAAAAACTTAAAACATAAAATACAGACTGTTCAGAGTAATGTGGATTTTGGTGAAATGTCCTTACAGGTGGAATAACTCATTTATTTCTCTTCATCACAAATTGTGAAGGAAGGAAAAGTATGAATAAAGAATATTAATTCACTTTGCTGTTACCTTTGTCCTTTTTTTTATTGCTAGAGTAGTCACCACATAATGAAGGAAAATGTTAAAAGCCTAAGAACAGTTCCTGTATCATCTGTTAATCCCAGATTTTGATGTACTGCTATTTGGTTTGGCTTCTTGAGATGTATTTAGTAATGTCGAAAACATTCTGTTGGTATAAACATATCAGTGCATTTAGCTTTAAGTATGCTGCTGAAACCCCCAATCACTTTGTTACAACATCTTGGTTTCTTGTAAGACAGATAAACAGGAACAATAAAATCATAGCTGACACTCAATTAGCAGTTTCAGAAACATTTTCCATAGAACATTGGCTTACATGTAGCACACAGTGTTCCCCAGAAGTTGGCTTTGAAGTAACAACTTCCTTAAAAAGGAAAGAAATGAATATAAATGCAAGCTTTTTGTAAAATGAAACAGTGATGTTTTTTATTTTGTTTAGCTGTACTTAAAGCAGTTGTGCTTAATGTTTGGTTTCAAACCATCTACTTGCTGATTTGAAATATAAAGCTGAAATATGATCATTTTAAATTGTAAAACATGCACTTCTCTTGTGATTACTGCTTCATAAATTAATTGCTACTGTACAGTTTTTGTTATATAACAGTACTTTCTCTTTTGATTTTCATATGTACATCTTACTGCCTCTCTGTTCGACTTTTTTCATCTTTGTGAATTATTTCACACAGGCATTGCCTGCAAATGTACAATTCTGATCAGTGTAGTACCCCAGTAAACAACTGCAAAATAAACATAAAATAAAATACAATTTGTAAACTGGCACTATGGCTCATATTCCATAAAGTTCATGGCATCTGGCACAGTTTGCAAAGTCACAAGCAAAAGTTGTGGATAACCAAGTAATATGCAAATATGCTTCAGTGTACAGAGACTAACTCCACACGAAACATATTTATTCAGCAACATCTAAGGATGCCGTATCTGTAAGTCAAAAAAACTGCTTTATAACCCAGGATGTGCATTACCAATGTACATCTACATAAATCATATAAGCATAATGCAACTTACAGAAAATTACTAAAGAAATAGAAATCTGTAGCAATCTGTCTGGAAAGTTTCAAATATCCACAAACAGTTATGGATGTTATCATAATTTGCACACAGATGTATAAAAATACACTCAGCAGAATTTATGGAATCTGCAGAATTCCAAATAAATGTAATTAAGGCAAAGGGTAAATACAGTCACTTTGTCATGACTAACAGTAGCTAACAATGTGTGCAGGACATTTGTGGGGAACACAAGTAGTGCACACACCCAAGGAAATAGTGTGATAGAAAAGCAGATATGGGGTGAGGGTAAAAAAGGAGCACACAAGAGATATGATGAAATAGGAAGGCATAAGGGACAGTCAAAAGGGCATTTTTTCTTTCCTTCTGTTTTGGGAAAACAGCATGAATAGAAAAGAAAAGGAAAGAGTAGGAACAGCGCAAAACAGCAGGTATAAGCATATAACAAACATCACAGGTCAGGTAAGGTATATAGACAGCACACATTCAGAATCTACAATATGGGAGAAGGAAAATGGGCAAATAAGGTAGGGATGCACACCAGCCATGACGCAATGCAGAACCATGCCAGATATGCATCCCAGCTAGCCAGACAGCCATGGTGCAATGCAGAACCATGGCAGATATGCATCCCAGCTAGCCAGACAGCCATGGTGCAATGCAGAACCATGGCAGATATGCATCCCAGCTAGCCAGCCAGCCATGGTGCAATGCAGAACCATGGCAGATATGCATTCCAGCTAGCCAGCCAGCCATGGTGCAATGCAGAACTACATGTATACCTTATGCACCACTCAGTATTGAGATATTACAAACTGTGTGACAGTCATACCTGAATGTGTATGACTGATGTTACAGGTGTGCTGTAGAAAACTAAATGGGGATTCCGGTGCACAGTGAATATTGAATCCAATCATCAAGTAGTATGGAAGCAGTGCAAGTGTAAGTCAAGCAACAGCACTGATGAGAAAATCCAGCCAAAGAAAGCAGAAGAGGACAAACGGAGAATAGACAAAAACCTCCAACTCTGCATGTCAAAGGCAAACCAGCAAGCACAGTGCCAAACAACAGTACTAAGGAAAAGTAAGAATGTATCTGTCTAATACTCAAATAAGTGTTTTCAACCATATATTAAAGACATATACCATGTCAGAGGCAACACAGATGTGCTGTCAGGTATACACTCTATATGTTTAACATGCACTGGATTAACATGACCCTATCAGAAAGAAATGTCAGCACACATATACATACCAAAGACATGGAATGTTTGGTAAATGTAAGACGTGTATGGGTAATGCTAGCTAAGGAATGTCAGCTTGTACATAGGAAGGAAGAAAACCAGTTCCTGGGTAATGCTCAACACAGAAGTACAACAGAAACAATCATGGAATCCAAGCACGTACCAGCAACTTGAGTGCATATACCTTGCATGTATATGATGCCCAATACATTGCCACAAGGTACTACTGTAACAGTCCAATAATATGACAATGTTGATAACGTAGAGAAAGATTTACATATACCATGTGTATGTTGTGCAGCATATAGACCAAAGTTAAAAGGTGACAGGGAGATGATTAAAACAAGCCCACATCAGTGAGGAAATACCAGCAACAGAAAGTAGGCACACAATAAAGCAGGACAACCTTTTCTAAAGGGACACATCATACATGCTCATATGTACCAGTCACAGTAACTTGATATAATATGGCACAATATTTGCCACTACATGCCATGTAAAACCATTGTGCCAACATGACAGCATGCTAGAAGAATGGTGCAGAAATCATGTGAGCAAGGACATGTCATGTTATTGAACAGACAGAAGACAGCAACAACTAATAAAGAAATGGATGCAATGCATACACATGGACATGTCCAAATAAACAAAATGGACACACTTCACTGTGTTATGTGCAAAATATGGGAATAATGCAGTTTATGAGTTGATGCCATCCCACCTATGTATACAGTAGAACAACATAAGCAGAACAATTCGGTCTCGCTTGCATCATGTTAACTATAGCAGTCATATCTGTCACATAGAGGGCCAGATTTATTGGCATAACAATATTATGCTCCACTGAATGAAAAGGAGTACACATAGTCAGATGTAAGGAGTGGCACCCCTGCCTATATGGAGCAATGCTATGCATTGCGTACAGCATATTATGTACATATAATTTATTACTGCATGTGAAATGTGGTAATGCATTTCTTACTGCAGTAACATGTATGACATGATATGTGCAGTATACAGTAGGACATATAACAGGAAAACATGACACCAATCTGCTGTGTCTGTACAAGTGTGCCTAAACAGTATATCTTTTGATATGGTAAACACCATCTTGGCTGCATTGCATAATTGGATCACACAGACAATACTTACAGTCCTGAGGATCCACCTTGATGGGAGATGAACATCATTAATGATGTCACTAGAGATCTCCTGGAAGGAGATGTGCATGGCCTGTAGCATGTCTTGGAAGACATTCTCCATCTGGTCCCTCATTTGCATCTGGTAGACACCTGTCATCACCTCCCAGATCGCGGTGGAGGCTGTCTTCTACTGTAAGCAGTAGGAATGATGGCAGATATAGGTCCATGTCTGTCGTCATCATCATCATCAACCATGACATGGTCATCATCACAGTCTTTGGAGTCCGAGGTGCCTGGCAAAGGTCTGGTACATTGTCATCTCTTGTGTCTGATAGGAGAGCTGCCATGGGACCCACACTCTGTCAAAGTCAAACACATTAAAAAAAGTATATGCATAATACCTGTTCTCCAAATACTATGAGTACATAACATGTCATATACAAATTGACACAATCTACATCTGATAGCTTTTCTATATGTGATATTACAGTACTACATGACTGTATTCAATTGTAACACCATTTGTGATATGATTTCAAACCATAACAATGTACAAAATGGTGTCTAACATACATCATGGTCATGTGCAAACACAGGTCTGTCAAAAAATACAATCAGATATGCATCAAAATAATGTGGATTATGGTATATGGTATGCTATTAACATGATCAAAACAAATGAGACAGAACATTGATATGTTTGCTCTAGATATATCACAATACAGTACATTTGTCATTAAAACACAATAGATGATACGGTATATAAGGTAGATATACTTTGTTTAACAACAAAAAAATTAAGGTCATGATCATGCAACATTTCTAATGTCCTATTATCCATATGGACTGATGATATGAAAAGAAAGACACATGTGGGCCGCTATGTCTATCATACATTGTCATTATGCTACTCCAGTTCATTGCATGACATGCAATACACAGTTTATGAGCAATAA
>NC_056733.1:1170725485-1170805485 GCF_019279795.1 Protopterus annectens | reverse complement strand
CATATGTTGATTTTTTCTTGCCATTGTAACCTACAGATATATCATTGCAAGACATGGGCCATGCAGCAGCACATACAGATAGACCAGGTATCTTGTTAATAGGATACAGCACTTTCTAGCAAACCTGTGATGCATGATATTCATGTTGACGTATTCCATACACAGGAACATCTGGATGATACATGAATCGTTTGTCACTTAAGTACCTCCATATCCTATTAGTGTGTGTCATAGTTTTTCTGTGCCTCTACCTGCATTCATTACTGTGCAACATATCCACCTACTGGATCCACATTACGACAGATGATATGCTTTCCAAACAAGGAGGATGTAAATGATAAGATATTGCATTTGTCAGAGCTGATAATCCAGTCTGTGCCCTTCATCACTATGGTGCTCTTCTTTACCTGCCTAGAATACCTGCAATCTGCATATCAGCCTCGGCCATCCAGTATATGTTTATATTCTGTCCTATGTGCCAGACCTCTGCTGGAATGCTACATGATAGCTATTACGTGCTTAGTGATGATGTTTTTATGTTTTAGTTTCCCCGTAAGAGTTGCATTTCAACCCTCACCTCTGTCAGAGGATGTCCACCTACTATTACAGGCAAATGAACATTCACAGTGACATCATATATCTGACTTGCATGCACTTGACCATGCCACTTATAGTGTAGCACACCAACTGCATGTGTTACATGAAGGTCAGGAGCGAAGACATGGAGAGGTCATTGCAGTATTGGCAGCACAGCATGGTAGTGTGTTATCTGTTGCATTCTCCATTGAAAGCCTTGTTATGGTGGTGCTACATGCCCTAATTGTACTAAGCATATAATCTCCAGAGGGGAGAGGCAGACCTCTTTTCATTAGTACATCAATGTCTGTGCTGCAACATGGACACACATCTTCTGTTGGCCACTTTACTGTGATTCCAGCAGTCATGTACAGATGGTCACATAGCAGTCATGTTCGTTCCCACACTTTGTCCCCACATGCTAATGTCATTACATCCAACTCCTTGGATGAGCAACATAGGCCAAGTTTTTCCAGATGTGGCAGAGGCAGCTAAGACCGCAATGTCAGCTGTCAGTATGAGTGCCCTGGACTGCATTAGAGTAACACTGACACTTGATTCAATTTGTGTCCTGTTGTGTCATTCTGACCATGTGGCAGTGATGACTGCTGTGATGACCACTGATAAATTAATCTATTGGTGATGGTTCAAGTGTCTGATGCCACAGGGTTTTCTGATTATTTATCTGGCCTAGGTAACTAGCTTTAATGTTATGATATGTATTATCTCTTTGACAACAATGCAGTATGTGAGGTTATGCTTTCATTTTTGAATCATTGCAAGTGGACAAATAAGACTGATGTTTACATTCCCACATGCACAACTATGCCTCTGTATGCATACCTGTGTCACTTATGACATTTTTATAGTACAGCACATGCCCCACCCACAGCACTCACTACAATCCTATGTACCTGTTTCCATTTTCAATCACCATGCTGACTTGTATTCCCCATGTGTGCCTTTTCATATATGACTGAATTTGCACAGACACACACACACACACACACACACACACACACACACACACACACACACACACACACACACACACACACACATTGTATATATATATATATATATATATATATATATATATATATATATATATATATATATATATATGTGTGTGTGTGTGTTTATACCTATGTTGCTGCATCCTGAACATCAATGTATGTATGTTGCATGTATTTTGTGTGGTCATTGTCATTGATGCTCTGCATGTTTACACATATGTTCCCTGAAAATGAATCATGCTACAGTGATAATATGTGCAAGTGATGCAGCACTGTTAATGTATATCCAACCCCTGCACAACTGATGTAATAGCTATAGCACTTCATGAATCCTTGACACATCTAGAGAACAAGAATTGCTATGTCAGAATGCTGTTCATCAATTTTAGTTCCGCCTTTAACAATGTCATCCCCCAGAATTTGATATTGAAGCTCATCTAGCTGGGCATCAACACCCCCCCATGTAACTGGATACTGGACTTTCTCATCAACAGACCCCAAAAGTATGTGTGGGAAATAATTCAATCAGTATTGCATTGAGCACGAGTGTCCATCAGGACTGCATCCCCAGTCATCTCCTATTCACCTTGTTGATACACGACTGCATGGCCAAGCATGAATCCAACAAAATCATCAAGTTCTCAGATGATACCACTGTCATAGGTCTTTTCAGAAATGGTGAGGAAACAGCCTACAAGGATAAAGTGGAGCATCTGATAGGCTGGTGCGACAACAACAATCTGGCCTTAAATGTAAGCAAGACCAAAGAATTAATAGTGGACTTCAGGAGGACTCAGGTGTTACATCAGCCTCTGGAAATTATGGGGTGGCAGTGGAATGAGTCAAAATACCAAGTTCCTAGGGGTGCACATCTCAGATGACCTATCCTGGACGACTCATATTTGCCACACAGTGAAGGAGGCATAACAACGTCTGTACTTCCTACTTAAACTGAGGAAGGAAAACCTGTCTCAGTTCATCCTCAAAGCCTACTACAGAGGGACCATCGAGAACATCCTCTCAAAAAACATCATAGTTTGGTATGGTAACTGCAAAGCATCTGACCACAAGGCTCTCCTGTGGGTAGTGAGGACAGAAGAAAAAGTAATTGGTTTATCACTCCCATCCATGGATGATCTGCACAAGACTCAGTGTGTGGAAAGGGCTAGAAAGATAATCAATGATCCCACTCACCCTGCACATGGCATGCACTTCCACCTTTCTTTGGGCAGGTGGTATCACAGCTTACACTGCAAAACATCCAGACTGACCAGGAACTTCTTCCCTCGATCCATATGACTGCTGAACCTGAATGCCAAGCATGACAGTCAACAATTATGAAGTATCAGCTATAGTAATCACTCTGGCAAATTGCTTCAATAACTGATACATTTAGCCTGATTTCTTATGCTATTACTTCCTGAATGTGCAATAGTCAGGAGTGAGTCACCACTCCATACATGTGCAATATAAACATAAGAATAAATCATACTACAACTAATGAAGTGCAATATTATAAGCAATCACAATGTGAAGTCATAGTCTTGCAATACCTACTAGTATAATACTGTCTAAATGTCTTCCTGTCCAATTGTGGTAATTTATTATGTTGTTAATATTTTAATTATTACTGTATGTGCATTAGTCTTATTGTCATTCAAACTATGTGTTCATTGTTATGTCTTGAATGGGGACCAAAGAAACGTAATTTCATTCAGCTTGCACTGCTGTGTATATCTGATCGACAAAAAAGTTTACTTTGACTTTGACTGTCTTTGGCTATGTATTTGCTGATAAATTCCCATACACATCATGGACCTAGATATCTTGTGATAGTGACTGCTTGGCAAGTGACATTCCATTCTATCTGTATGATGATATCCTTCTGTCCAATGTCAACTTCTGTTGTGCATACATCCTACATCCCACACATTTGCCTGTGTGTTTCTCTTCAGTGATGTGCCTTACAGACAGTCGTCGTGCATTGATGTTTCCTCTCAGTGTTTTGATTAGGTTCTGATGGGTATACCTTAAGGTTATGTTATGTATGAGGTTCAGTGTGACAACTAATGGATTGTTTCCACTACTTGTGATCTGTGCTGCTGTTGTCGTGCAGCACAAAAACATTACTGTTTACTCTGGGTACTTATGTATGTGTGGCTTCTCATAACTCAAAAGTGTGTGTCAGACACTGCTGTGTTGCCTGAGCTAGTATGTATGGCTGCATCATCCATTGTCCATACCTATTTCCTCTCCCCCTGTTCCCTTCTGATCATCCTCTGTCATCTGTGATATGTCATCTTCAGACATCTGGGGTTCTTGGAGTAGATCATCCACACCTGCATCTGGAAAGCCATCATATTGTGTTGTTAACATGTGATGTAGCATGGCACACACAGTAATCATCTGTGCTGCCTTTTCAGGTGTGTAATGCAGTGCACTCAAGATGTATCCAGACATCTAAATCTGGATTTCAGCATGCCAGACACATGCTCAATGAAGTTTTATATCGCAGTCTGTGACTTGTCGTATGTATCCTCAACAGGGTTTGATAGGGCTCTGTATGTCATCGTTAGCTAAGGCTCCAATGGATAACCACAGTCAACTGTCTGTGGGAAGAAGATAACAAATAAGTTGTCCTCATGCTTACTGTTGACAGGTGTGCATTCTGATTGCATAATAGCTGTGGTCCTGGAAAACAGCCTTCAGACCACTTTCCCTCTATATAGCAGCATCACGGAAACTATCAGGGTGTGTTTCCATGATATTTGTAATGAGGCCATCTTTTAAGCACACAACCTGGCAATTCTTGAGTGATAACCACCCTTTTCTATTAATGTACAGTTTTGTAATGGGTATAGCATGGGTTTTAACAGGAATGTGGGTGCAGTCTATTGCAACAAAGATATCTGGGAATTTGTCTATGGCATAGAAATGTTGCATAAAGGTTCTTCACTCCCTGACTGTAGCTAGGAAGTGGATGTAATTCACCTTCTTGCACATTGATGCCAGGAAATGTTACAGGATGTGGCTGACAGCTGTCTGGGACACTCCTATGCCATCTCCTGCTGAAATATCCCAGGGGCCAGTATACTTAGGCTCAGACAAACTTTTGTTTCCAGAGGAAGGGGTAATCTCACAGAGTATGTGTGTACATGTGCGGGGCTCACATCCTACATACAGACTGCACCAACTCTCTGTCTAATAAGTACTTGCCAATTCTTTAATGATTAGATAGCTGGCTTAGATGCAGCCTGGCTTGGTATCTAGCTGGCTGTTTTCTAGGATGCATTTGCATATTTTCCTGTATGGCTTGCAGTACCCCAGTCTGCTGTAATTCATTAAATGCCAGTTACACTTTTTTTTAAGTAATGCTGTGGATTCTTTGGGATTCTGTAAAAATCTGATTACTAGTGTGGGTATAAATAAATAATGGTCTATTCTGAGTGCTTTTATTAAGTTGTCAGTGAAGTACATTGTCACATTTAACTTGTGTTGGATGAGTACACTCTGTTTTGGAATCCAATGGGCATGTGCAGAGTCTGTAATTATCTCACACTGAAAAAATAATTACTTAGTCATGTTTTAGCTAACTTTATACAATTGAATCCACCTCTGATGCACTGAAATCTTCCTTCAGTGTGTTGTGCTGTCTGCAACTTTCTTTTGAAATCGGGCTCATGATTTATTTCAGATGGAAATAAAACACCCAGTAAATATAACCATTTATTTTTTACATTTGCTAAGCTCATTTTCAATGTATCTACCTCTTTTTTAGTGAAATGTATTTTTCATATACCTATTTTGGATAGCTATAAGACAAAGTGGTACTTGGTTCCTCTACCAGAATGTTATTTATTCAGTGCATTAAAATGTTAAGTGGATTTCACTTTATTGCTCATTGATTTAAGGGTGCCCAGCAGTGCCAGCGTAATAACTTCCATGGATTCATTGCCTAAGATAAAGATCAAATTATTTCTGACATAATGGACTATCTAATTGCATGCACAAGTGCTGTATTTTCTAAATTAAATTCTTTCACTTAATACCACAACCATGGTCCAGACGTAACTACAATTCTGCTCTTAGTATAACACTCCAAAAAACCAAGTAGTAAAACACAATTATTTTATTCTAGTGCCTCGGTGTAACCACCTTCAAGGAATAATACAAAAAAATCACACTCTTTTTATATCAAATTTTAAATTACATTCAATTACTCAATCAAATAATTAAAACAATTAACTTAAAGCAAACACCTCCAATTTAACTCATTGTTCAAGCCCTTAGGGACTAAGGTCTTGTATTTTAAAATGTATATACTTTCTTTATACATCAGCTTTTGTTTTAATACATTTTCATTATTTTCCATACATTCATTTTTTTCTAAAATAGTGCCATGCAATAAACTTCCGTCACTATTATGACATGCTTTAAAATGTGAGGATATTATTTTATCTTCTTTTTGATTTCTTACATCTCTTAAATGTTCCCTAAATCTAACACAGAACTTTTTTTTTGGTCTCTCCTATGTAGTATAACTGACAGGGACATCTGGATGCATATATTACTCCTTTGCTTACACATGTATACATCCCTCTAGATACAAATTTAACATAATTTATGCTATCAAATGTATTAATGATATGTGTGCATATACTACATTTATTGCATCTAAAAGTTCCTTGTAATAAAGGCCTTCCAATGTTCATTTTTGGCATAGTAAATATACCATGAACTACCATATCTTTTATATTTTTACCTCTATTAAACAACAAAAATGGTTTCCTCTGTAGAATGGTTGACAAAAACCTGTCCTGTATTAAATATTCCCAATAGTACTCAATCATATCACCTATTGCCCACTATTCATACTGTAAATAGAAACATAATATATTGGATCCTTCTGACTAATTAACTCAGTTCTCTGAAAATTGTCTTTTATTGCTCTTTTTTCTAACTCACTGCCCCTTCCTTTAGATACCTTTTTCCGAGCTACTTGTATGGACTTCAAGTTGTACCCCCTCCCCTTAAACATTTTTATTGTTTGCCCCATTTCTTGTGTAAGGTTAGTTTCGTCATTACATAACTTAGATAACCTTAACAATTCTCCATAAGGTAGGGCATCCATTACATGGGGGGATGACAACTAGTGGCGAAAAGCTATTGGCTACCATCTTCAAACTTCCTATGTATGTTAGTTGTGAAACTTCCATTGTCTTTACCTTCTAAAATTAAATCCAAATAAACCACTTTTGTTCCTTTTTGTAAACCATCAAAATATAGGCCAAATGGATTTTTATGCAAGTCAGTTACAAAACTGTCTACCTCACTCCATCCACCTTCACACACAAAAATTAAATTATCAATATAACAAAAATAAAAATCAACATATTTTTCCATAAAATTTAACTTCCATAAAAAAGTAACTTCAAAAAATGACATAAACAAGTTGGCATACATAGGGGCAAAAGCTGCCCCCATTGCCGTACCTTGCTTTTGTCTATACATCTGATAATACATCTGAAAATAATTATTCTTCAAACAAAAATCAACCATTTCCATAACAAAATTTGAAAAGGGAGTGTCACCTAGAAAGTATTTAATAGCCTTTAACCCTTCCTCATGTCTAATTGAAGTGTATAACCTTTTCACGTCAAGCACTAACCGATATTTATGCTTATTCTATACAAGAGGGGATATTTTTTAAGAAAATCAAAGCTGTCTTGTATATAAACAGTTGATTTCTGGACATATGGTAGTAATATTCTATGAAATACTATACCTATATTATGGAGAAAATATCTGCAAGCCGAAATTATAGGTCTACCAGGAGGATTCTTAAGGCTTTTTAATGTACCTTTGGTAGGCAAAAAAAATGGCCTTTTCACTATTCCTATTGTACAGTTTGTCTTTTACATCCTTTGCAGAAAAATATCCTAATCTCACATTTTTATCCAACAACATCTCATATTTAATTAAGGCATGTTCATATACCACTTTTGCACATTTTTCATAAACCTTCCATACATATTTTGCAATATTGAACTACATTCATGACCAC
Organism: Protopterus annectens; assembly: GCF_019279795.1. Classification (NCBI taxonomy): domain Eukaryota; kingdom Metazoa; phylum Chordata; order Ceratodontiformes; family Protopteridae; genus Protopterus; species Protopterus annectens. The sequence goes on along the minus strand of NC_056733.1, from coordinate 1,170,797,829 downwards.
TATCTTATTGCCTTTATCGGCTGGTTTTATTATTAAATCCTTCCTAGTCTGTAGCTCCTTTAGTGCTTGCCACTCCTTAAAAGTTAGATTGTATTCTATTTATCTTTTACTTTTCAAACTTTCCTAACAAATATTTTCACTCCCAAAACCTATCATAGTATCAATATGCATTATCGAAGGGAGGAATAAACTTATTTAACACAGGAATATTGGATACGTCCACATTACAATATGCATTTAAGTCAGTTTCCCCCCATAATAACACTCATTCCTTCCTTCTATTTCATCTTGACATGAATAAAAAATATCTTTTAATTCACTAGATGTTTGAAATTCATCATTAACTTCTTCATTTACATTATTTTTTTGCATGCCAAAATAACATCTTAAATGCAATTTACGAATAAATCTAAACATTTCTTGCTTTACTACATGGGCCCTCGGTATAACCGTGGGCACAAATTTGAGTCCATAATTTAAAACTGTAACCTGTTCTTCTGTTAAATTATAGTTAGATAAATTAAGTTGTTGTTGTGTCTTTCGGCTTATCCCAGTTAGGGGTCGCCACAGCCGAACTCCGGTCCGCTAATGTTTGTTAGTGGATTTTTACGTGCCGAGTTACCTGCCCTGATGCACGACCTTCAACGAAGGCATGCCCATTCACGCATGCCTCCACACAGAAGACGCTCTAGCTGAGAATCGAACGGGACAATGTCTTGCTGTGAGGCGACAACGCTACCGCAGCACCACTACCACGGGACAGTTAGATAAATTAAGTACAAGATTAAATTCAGTACATACCTCTTCTGTACTATCATCTACATTTTTTGTTATATTGTTGTCCATTACCCTGCCCATGTTTATAGCCCCTTCTTTGTCCTTCGTTTGTATTGTTTTCAATGTATGTGTAGTTTCTGCCCCTTTTCCAGCTCTGCTGATGTTGGTTTTGGTCCTCGTCACTCCGAAATTCCTTCCTATATTCTGCTGGTCATGACTGTAGTGGTGGTGCTGCGGTAGCATTGTCACCTCACAGTAAGACGTTGTCCTGCTCGATTCTCAGCTAGAGCATCTTCTGTGTGGAGACATGCATGAATGGGCATACCTTCATTGAAGGTTATGCGTCAGGGCCATTAACTCAGCATGTAAAAATCTACTACCAATTATTAGCAGACTGGAGTTTCACTGTGACGACCCCTAACCGGGAAAAGCCAAAAGACACAACAACTGAGGCTGTGGCAATTCAGAAAAATCTTCATTTTCGTCCGTCACATAGTAGCTAGTCCCCTCCGATGACACAAAGGAAGTTGAGGGAGCTCTTTTAAAACTTATGCAATGACATCATTGATCTCTCGTCTTCTGATTGGATGTTGGCAAAAAAGCACAGCCCCCTTCATAGTCATTAATATCTGTTGTTAATTTGGTTTTCTTATATTAAATTAAGTCCGTTTCCAAAGTGGGCAACTTTTTGTTAATTTTCTCCAAGGAATTCTTGACATTTTGGCTGCCCAAAGACGTACTTAAGGTATGGGACAAAGATGTTAGTTCCTGTTTTAACTTCTTGTGTTTTACTTGGTCCCTTTCCAACAAAACGTGTAACCATTCGGTTACACACCTATGTGAAGCATTCACCCACCTTTCTCAACACAAGTTAAATGGCAAACTTGGATTTTTTATGAACCTCAGTCCCTTTAGTGTTATCTTAAGGTCTATATATTTTTGTAGACCCAAAATATTAAAGTACGTTCTTGTCTCTTTCTCCAACTGTCTCTTAAATTTATCACAAATTTCTCTCTTCTCTGTGGAAATAGCACTCAGTGTTTTACCCACAGCCACAAAAGGATCACTTACTCGTTTTGTTCTTTCTGTAATAAGAGCATCTAAAATAGGACCAGTACCTTGACTAATAGGGTGATTTTCTGGAATTAAACTGGACACATGCAATGCCCCATTTAAGTAATGTTCCATAGTTCTTTGAGATCCCACCTGGGACCCCAAGCCTCCACTTGCTCCCAAAGCAGAAATAGATTCCTCATAAAAAGGGTGGGGAACATCTATGTTCAGATCTGAAGACATTCTTTCACTTGTCTGAAATACTTGACACATTTTATATATCCACCAGCTTAACAACCCCCTATTCCCACCACTTTTTCCTTTCCTGAAATGTTGTTTATCTGTGGACTACCATTATGCATGCACCAAAAGTTATCGATCCCATGTAAATATTTCATCATAAGAATATACACAGTGATAACATATATGCCTGTCCAAGATATCTGTACTAGTTCTCATAACTGTTTCAGCAATATATCCTCCCTTGGTATTTTAATTGCCTAATGTCATGTCTGGCACATCCTCATCATATTCCTTATCAATAAACCTTCCCTTCATGTCTATAAATTACTTATTCATGTATTCCTCTTCTAAACATACACTTTTAGTGCACAGTTTGTAATGTCAGTGTTGTCTAGCAAAACCTCCTAAAGGCTTCTAAAGCCACTGGCACAACGTATGGCATTTAGATATGTTTAAGATATATAAAACTGTTCAGCATTCTTTGGGGTTTGCAAGTAATTTCAGGTCTCAATATGTGTGACAGCACTGATGAATGGCATGGCAGATGATTCAACACAAGACAACTTTAGCATTCATGAGTTCTAATATAGAAAGGTACCAGCTGAAAGAGAGAGAAAATAAATTGTTAGAAGAAAGCTCCAAGAATGAAAAAGTCATTGGTTAACAATATGACCTGGGCACTGCAGAGCTAAAACTTGACAGTTTTTAAAATTAAATGAAAATTCACAAAATGAACAATTTTAAAACTAAAGTGAACTGTGACTTTTTTTTTTTTGTGGGATAGCAAAAAGTGCACGTTCAAATGTGAATGCCTTAGTTTATAGACATAATAGCATTTAATGATTCTTTTGTAATTGACACTAGATGCAGATAGCAAAAACTTACTTTTGAGAATTCTGAAGATGGAGAGTTGCATAGACATTGCACTGGTTCAAGTCATCAGGCTGGATTCCAAAACAAAGTTGCAGACAGAGCACCAGCTGTGGACAAGATTATCGAAGACACACCAGAATCAGTCTGAGTAATTGTCTACTTGGGTAAGATAATTATGGGCTCCATACATACCCATTGGATTCCAAAACTTAATGCACTCATCCAACATGACTTAAATGTGACAAAGTGCTTTGTTGACGCTCGACAAATGCCATATTGCAACACAAGGAAAGGAAGTTATCTCCAAAAGATATCTGTGGAATCCATAATATTACTGAAAAATAAAAACAGAATGCAGCAACCAGTGAATAAAATGCAGCTACTTGCAGTACTGCAAGCCATACAGGAAGATATGGCAATGAGTCCCAGAAGGCAGCCAGTTAAAACAGATCGAGACTACAACTAAGCTAACTGTCAGGTTAGGAAAAAATCAACAGGTCTTGCTTAGACAGATAGTTGGTTACATTATGAGACAACCATATACCTGTTGAAATGAAAGTTTGTCTGAGCTTATGAATACTAGCATCCAGGACATTCCAATGGCATACGGGAGATGCTTTAGGAGTGTCCCAGAAAGCTGCCAGTTGCATTCTTTTACGATTTCTGTCAGCAATGTGCAACAAGTTAGATGAATATACGCACTTCTCATCAACAATCATGGAGCAGCAAAATATCATACACCAGTTCTACAATATCACCATCTTCCCTTATGTCCTTAGTTGAATAGACTGCACCCATGTTCCTAGTAAAATTCACTTGGAACCTAAATCAGAAAGGCACATAAATAGAAATGGGTAGCCCTCACTGAAATGTCGGATGGTGTGCTCAGCAGATGGTAGTGTAATGAATACTATGGCAACAAATGCTGGTAGTGTCCATGATGCTGCTATATGCAGAGATATTGGTCTGGGGATTGCTTTTCAACATGGTGAAATACCTGCGGCATTACTACTGGGTTAGTACAAGATCACAGTTAAGATACACCCCTGTCAACAGTATGCATGATGACAACATATGTTTCATCTCCCCCCATTATCAGGTGACTGCCTGTATCCACTTAAGCCATGAGCCCTGATGAGGAAGCATACAACAGAGCACATGTTGCAACAAGAAATATAATGTGCTTGGCATGCTGAAAGCCAAATTCAGATGTCTGGACACATCCAAGCTGCACTGCAAAACACACCTGAAAAGGCACAAAAATGATTACTGTGAGCACCATGTTTCACAACGTTAACAATCACATATGATGGTTTACTTGCTACAGGTGTGGGTGACACACCCCAAGAACCCCAGATGTCTGAGGATGACATGTCACAGCTGTTAGGGGAGGATCAGGAGGACACAGGGAGAGAGAAGAAACAGGCGTGGGTGATGGAGGATGCAGCCACAAGTCCTAGCTCAGGCAACTCAGCAGTGTCTGACACACATTTGCATCATGACAAGCCACACATACAGAAGTACACATAGTAAACAGGGATGTTCATGTTTTGCCCACAACAGCAGCACAGATTACACCTAATGGAAATGACCCACTAGATGTACACTTTGAGCATCATACATATTGTAATTGTAATATATAATAGTATGAACATTTACAAAATAATGACAGGAACCATCAAATCAGGATACAAGCAATGCATATATCCATATAGCTTCATAGTGGTGTATGTGTGAATGGCAGACAGCAAGGGAAATTATAAGGTAAATCCCATCCCCATGAGTTCACTATCAAATCATGCGAACATCAAAGCAAGTCATCACATTTTGCATTATTGTCATCAATGTTACTATTAACATATGTCAATTTAAAAGAGGAAATAATTATCAACAAGGGAATGTAGTGACCTAAGTCAGTAAAAATAGCAGACTCCCATGGCATCTGACCTCACAACAGTCACATATAGATGAAATTGTCAGTGGTTTGCATAGCTTTCATCATCACCATGGGGTCAAAAATGACACTACAAGATATGCATTGGATCATCTGCTGATGTTTCTCTGAAGTCCACACTGGCAGATCACACCACAGTCCTGGCTGATCCACCGCATCCAGAAATAATCTGTCCACATTGTTATACTGAGGAGCTTGATGTGGTGATACCAGCATGTGGAGACACATTGTGGCAAGGGACATGGTTGCGAGTTGATGGTCTGGTTATGACTGCTTCACTCACAGTGCATTCACCAATAGCAGATGTGCGTGCTCATTGCAGCAGAGACACTGATGTCTGATGGGCAAGTGTGGGTCTAATGAGAGGTGGCCTGCCTTTCCCTTGTGGCAATTGGCTAAGCACTACCAGGGCATGTAACACCTGTTTAGTACTACTGCACAGCTGTAGCACTGCCATAATAACCAGGCTTTCAACTGAGCATGCTACAAATAAGATATGTCATGCTGTGCAGACATTGCCATCATGACCTCACCATGTCTATGCTCCTGACCTTCATGCAACGCATACTTTGGGTGTGCAAATAGAGCCATGGCATGGGCAAGTGCACAAATGTCATATTCATGACATTACTGGCAATGTTCATTTGCCTGTAAGAGTAGGTGGACACCCTCTAACACACACTCATGCACACCAGCTACACACCCATGTGTACTGAACTGGGCAGTATTGCTCTCGTTTAGGTAAGAATCAGCATCACCAACAGACTTAACATGGGAGAGTGGTGCACAGCCATCATCCTGTCCAATATCTGATGTCCCCAAATCATCAGAATGGCTGGACATGCTTTCCTCCATGTCAAAGGCTACATCCTGATCCACATGGCTATTATCATCTGAGCCAGACTGTATCACTAAGTGTGTGTCCTGTGTGCCACAGGCCATGCTATTACAGTAAGGCACATCACATCCCACCATGAAATGAGGGGATGGGCTATTGGAGGGGGCAGGCAGTGGACATAATGCAAGAAGAGACATGGTGCAGCTCAGTATGGATATATGGGACAACTATATGAATACAATGTTAATGAGGCTAAGGACTTACCAGGAAGTTGTGTCCGGGCATGGATCATGAAACCTATAACAAAAAGAAGGCATTTATATTACTTTTGCAACATATATGACATATGTGAGTAAGAACAAAATAAGACACATCTGATATGTCCTCATGGAAATCCACCACAAGATGTGAGGGATGAAGTGCAACTGTCATAGGGAAACAAAGGCTTCCAGACAGTATTAGTGAGCACATACTCAACATCACGTACCATTCCAACAGATATATTACGCCCAGTAGGTAATGTATATATGTATCGGTTGGTCGAGGCTTATGTGCAGATAGTAGTTGTCCTATGCAGATGTAGAATGCAGTTCTTCTGCTGGAACACAAAAATAACAATACATGAATATTCACGAAATGACAATACATAATGAGGTATAGTATATATGCAATAATGTTCAGAAAAGTACAACATACATGTACATCCTGGGATACCTGCTTCTATACCTCCACCAGCTATATGGCAGTCTTAACTGGTGGCATGAAGGAACACCAGGAACACTGTTATCTCAACCAGGGACTCAGTGGCAGACCATCACTGGAGGGATTCCTTGACCTCTCACATCAGTGTATGCAGTTGGGTTAATCATATCAGACCAGAATTGCTGATGGGCCTTCTGTAATGTACTGTAACCTCCTACAGCATTTATCATGTTGGTCAGGTGTGTCCACACTTCATTCCTCCATAAAGTAATTCCCACCCTTCCAAGTAGATTGTGTTCATGCTGGCATAGGGCATCAATGATGATATAATTCTTTTTTGGGGAGAGAAATTGTCATCTCTACTTCTGTTTATCATCTGGAAGATAGTGATATGCCCATGGTATATTCTATATGGAGGCCTACATATAGACATGATGATGCTGCAAGCATATGTCAATTGATCTGCTCTCCATTCATGTGCATATCTACATATCAACACAATATATAATGAGCAGGCAATGCCATCCCCATTGTGCCTGCATGAGATGAGATGCACTATCAACCACTAGCATCTTTCTATTATAAGGAAATATCTGTACCGCAGTGATTGCATAAGTTATGGAATCCATCAGAATGCCTCATTATCCATAGATATACTATAGACACTACAAGGTAGCTAGACATGAACATGGATGTATCTTAATTCTGTCACTACATATGTATATATATATATATATATATATATATATATATATATATGTGTGTGTGTGTGTGTGTGTGTGTGTGTAGGTCTACTTTACATAGTCGACTTTTTGCAAAGTCGACTTTCATATGGCCGAGACCAAATTATCAACTTTCGGAAAGACGACCATGTAAAATAAACACAAAAAACACAATGAACACTTACCTTAAAACTGTTTGCACACTCCCTGTAACTTAAATATACCAACTCCGAGATCGCACTACAGTGCGGAAGAGGGAAATTTTCTCATTCCGCGCTGTACGGTGATAGCGGTTCCCCATGGTCGACTTTTCAAAAGTCGATCATATGGTCTCAGCCATGTGAAAGTAGACACACACACACACACACACACACACACACATATATATATATATATATATATATATATATATATATATATATATATATATATACACAAAATGCATGCATAACTAAGCATCAATGGATATCAAATCAATAGATCAGTATTGATAACCTACTCTAGCCAAAAGTTGCCGGCACAAAAGTTCCTTGCTTTGTGAATTCAAATGACCTGGAGCAAATTGTCCATACCCCGACAAGAGGAGCAAATATTCTAGATCTGGTCCTCACCAACATGTCAAAAGGGTGCTCTGCCGCAACTGTTGGACCTTCATTAGTTAAAACTGACCACAAATCAGTCACCTTCGAACTGACACTAACACCAGAACTCACAAAGGGTGAAATCAGACTACACCCTCCTAGGTGAAGATATAAATGCATTCCAAGCCCCACCCCAAGCTGAAAATGGTAACTATGCTATAGCTTACACTAAAGCCTTGTACAATCACTTGCATAAGTGTATAAACTAGGCTGTACCAGATAGAATCAAAGCCAGAGTCCCAAGTAAAATCAAGTTGCCATGGTAGACACAGCATCAACAAACTTTACAATAAATGCAAAAGGTTGCTGTCCAGGAAAACAAAGACAAGGACCCAACAATGGAAAAGCACCCTCCTCAGCCTTAACAGGCAAATAAGACAACTTGTCAAATCCTCCAAGAACTCCTTTGAGAGAAACCTAGCAAGTAATGACAAGGATAGTCATAAGGCCTTTTACAACTATGGATTTAATCTAAAGGGTAGGATCCAAGCATGTGCAGAATTTGTGGCCAACAGTATCACACACACTGACCCCACAGATATAGTGAACCTGCTAGTGGATAGGTTTGGTGAAAATATCACTCCCTTATCCCCTCCTAACTTACAACATACCATCCCCCAAACTTCTCCCCACCTTACATATCTGAAGAGGATGTCCTCAAAGCCCTGTCCAAGGCAAAGAACACAGCCTCTATAGTACCAGATGACACCCCAAGCTGTCTTCTAAACAGGCTAAAACATGAACTAGCATCACCACTATGTACCCTTTTCAATCATAGCCTAAACAGAGGCTTTGTTCCTGAGGAATGGAGAACAGCTACAGTTATTCCCCTCCATAAAGGTGACCTAGCAACAGACCCAGGGAATTACAGACCCATAAGCCTGACCAGCTTTATCTGTAAGACCATGGAATGTATCATTATGGACATCATAAATAAAGACATAGGTGAACTACAAACCCTATAGCCTACACAAATTGGCTTTGTGACGGCAGATCCTGCCTGTTAAATCTGGTGTATTTCCTTTGAAGTGTGACCAAGGCTATTGATGAGGGCAGATCTGTGCACACATCATACCTCGACTTGGCAAATGCTTTTTACACTATCCTTCATTCAGACCTTACTGATAAACTTAGCAAACTGAATGTAAACCTCTTTGTTGTAAGATGGGCTGCCAACTGGCTCACAAACCAGACACACACTATCAAAGTGGGTGACTCCACATCAACCAGCAGACCTTTTACCAGCAGAGTGCCACAGGGGTCAGTGCTGGGCTCCCTGCTGTTTGATATATACTTCTCAGAAGTTCAGGTCATAACTAAAGGGTTGTGGCTTGCAAACTAGGTGCAATAATTGTATCCCCAAATGATGTCAGTATATTCCAGGAGGATCTCACACAGACCAAAGACTGGTGTATTGCTCGCTGTCTGAAACTGAATGCAAAAAAAATGCATCATCATTCCCTTCGACACAAGCATTTTTCCTTCACACTATCAAATCAACAACAATACCCTAATTACCCATGAAGTGGTAAAGGACCTGGGATCACAGGTTGACCATGACCTTAACTTTGAACACTATGTGTCTACCATTGTAAGGAAAGCTTTCCACATAACTCACTTGATTAGTAAACGCATTGGCTCAAGAGCAAAAGAAGTTATAACCCCCTATACTTGGCACTTATTCAGCCCATAATTGAGTATAACACTCCATTCAGCATGTACTATACTAAGTATCTACAGCAATTAGAGAGTCCTCATCGGTTTCTAACAAAGAAGATCAAGGACCTCCAGCAGGTGCCTTACACTGACCAATTAAAGTCTTAGGGGAGACTTGTGCCTGTCCTACAGAGCAACCCAAGACCCAAACCTAATGAACTTACTGTGTATCTATAAATCAAGTGGGACTAGGGCTGCCTGTTCCAGAGACTTAAATATGGCCCGTGACTTAAATAGGACTTGCTAAAGAGACAGATTTATCTCCCAGTGACTGCCACATCTTTAGAATAGGCTAACAATTCATGTGAAACAGAGCACCTCTATGACAATGTTCAGGAGGAACCTGGACTAGTGAATGGGACACCATAACATTCTTACCGGGGATAGTGCCCATAACCCTCCTGGACATGGGCAGTGATCACTAAATGCAATCTTGGGTATTGACTACTACTTATACGGTATTACATTGGGTTGAAATGGCTAGGCTTAAAATGACCTCCTGGTTGATAGCCTAGTAATCTCCTATGATCCTATGATCCTATGAATATTGATTAACATGCAATGTTCGGATACATTTGGAACATGTCGATTTCTGTAACTATACCAAAGAAAGTACAGTGTCACTAGCAATGCATGCAGATGTATCATCAGTCCATCCATATGTGTTGTTCACTGGAGCTCTTTCAATTTATCTGCACAAGTGCATATGTGAAATTCCTGCTTGTCAGTATTGCAGATATACACATCTGTATGCATACTGGTCAATCCTACTCATATGTCACAGACATTTGTATTACAGACGGTTTTGCCAAAGAAGTGACTGGCAACATGTACAAATAGATTTATAAGGGGTAATAATAACATAGGTCTATAATAAGAGCAATATACCCCACCACAGTACTCTCAGCAGGTGCCACATTACCTCTGAAGCTACCTGTAAGTCAGGTATACCTTAAAGTAAGAACAGCAATGTGCAGACAGCTTTTAAGTACCATTTGTGCCATACATAGTTAATGAGGTTCATTATCATTTGAGGTTTTGAAATCCCATTTGCTCACTTCCAAGTAAGTTCTTGAAATCTGGCGCATTAACCAATAGCTCGGCATAATGAGAAGGTGCTCCTCACAGATACCCACTAGTCGCCATTATATGAGACCATGGGTAGCACATGGCCATTACCCTCCAGTGATCTGATACCATCCTATAATTACCAATTTTAAAATGTGATTTTGATACATTTACTGCTCATATCATTGCTACCTATGAATTGATTGGGACCTCAGTGAGCAATTTTCTGAAGGCTTTTTTCCTGACCTGCATCAATAAGATGTGTACTGCAAGGAGGCTTAGGCATATCCTGGTGCTGAACTGGACTAAGGAAGAGATGACTCAGATGCTCACCATCTACACTGGACTTGAGCAATGCATGCCTGCATGGTCCAGGAACTTTGTGATGATCAATGTATGGAACTAGATTGCAAAGGAGCACCAACACACAGGGATCTTCAGGATTGAGAGCAGTTTTCTCACCACTACAATGACCTATATCAAAGGGGTGCAGAGAATGTTTGCTGGAGGGTTGCTGAGGTGCAGACAGCCTTCTGATGCTTACAGTAAGTGTCATAATAACCACTTTAAGTTTACATTCTTATCGTAACCTATATTTCCTAAATATTCCTTTTAGAGTCATTGCTTATTGACTCTGTTACTTAGCTCATGTGGTTTTTAATAAGGCAAAGTGAGTGCTCCTTCCCTGTCTATGGGTTCAATTCTCATGCTGTTTTTTTCTTTAATTGTGTTTGTCATGTACATACCATTTGGTAGATTACTACGAATATCTCCATTATCTGTACATTTTCTGGAAACAACATAGCTATGTAAAGATAGTTGTATGTGTAAAGCTTTGACCATAGAGATATACTTCACCTATAACCCTAGAACATAGCCAATCAGGTATAATCAGGGACTATTACAGGAAATACTCATTGACAATCATGGACACATTTTCTATGTTACTACTGTTAATGTGTGACAGTGACAGCATACAGGAATGTGAAATAATGTATATTTCCCAAAGTTTAGCTGGCTATACCTTTACTTATTGTAATTATTTAAGTATAATTCACAACCTTTCTCCTAGTTTTATTAGGAGGGAGTGAGAGGGATAGAGCTACCATTGAAGTCAAAATTAGGGACATTCTCAAATATCAGGTACATTTGTGAAGTATGATTTGGTATGTAACAATAAATTCTATTTAGACAATTCCTGCCATCCTACCTAGTCTATATTTTGGTATGTCATACCAGTGATGTAAAGGATGCCCTGTGTGTAGCTATGTGTTTTATTGCAGTCTGAAACTCTGATGCATGAGCAGTTGCTGCTGTGATCAGTGTGTTGACATGCCATCAGGCCTGCTTCTTTTGTTTACAGAGGCACAGCACACAGGGCATATTAGGCTGCAGTTTAACAGTCTTGTAATGTGGAAGCCCTGATCGATGTTTTACTCTCTGCACAGTCATACCTTTGAGTTGTTTATCTGCAGTTACCCCATACATTCACAGCCAGGATGGATTAGCTATGCAGGTATGTGTGAAAGTTATATTGTGAACCTAGTTGAGAGTTGCAGGATTTAATCTTATGTCCTCCACTTTGTGTTCAGTACTCTTCCATAGGTGAATGTTTTAAACTTGGTTCATGGGTGAATATTACTGTTTTAAGCCTAGTCGATATCTTGAGGTCAAGATCTAACCCTGTACCTTGTGCCTATAAGGTGAAGATTTTAACCATTATGCCAAACCTGACTTGGTCAAGTGGGTGTTTATTTTATTTATTAACATTTGATTACTGGGAAAGTCCTACTGGGTAGGAGTCCATTTTCAACAGAGGCCTGAGGAGAAAATCACCAAAGTATAAAACAAGGGTTGGGAGAGTGGCCTAATAGTTAAGGTGTTTGCCTTACAAACACAAGGTGCAGGGTTTGAGTCTCACAAGGGATAATTGGCTATACTTAAAATGAACATTTTAAGATAGTAATTTTACAGTCTTTAAAATAGTACAAAAATAAATGGTTAAGTTGTTTACAAGGTGCACAAGGTGCAGGGTTTGAGTCTCACAAGGGATAATTGGCTACACTTAAAATGTCTTGCAAGGGCAGTTAGCTTAGTACTAACCTATGAACATTTTAAGAATAGTAATTTTACAGTCTTTAAAATAGTACAAAAATAAATGCAGTTTAAATAATTATACCAAATTATAGACATACTATGAAAACATTGGTTAACAGTAGATACAGGTTATATGACAATGATTTAACAGTCAGAGAAATTTTAACTCATTTATAGAGCAATTAAAAGTAAGCCGTGGTGGTGCAGCAGTTAGCGTTGTCACCTCCCAGCAAGAGGTTCTCTGGTTCGATTCTCAGATGGAGTGCCTTCTATGTGGAGTCTGTGTGTCCTCCCTGTGGTTGAGTGATGTTAGAAACATGCAGGTAGGTGTGACCGTGAATGGGCATGCCTTCTTTGAAGGTTGGGCATCAGGCTGGCAACTTGGCACCATAAAAACCCACTGCCAATTATTAGTGGATGGGAGTTCCACTGTGGCGACCCCTAACCGGGAAAAGCCAAAATACAGTTATAGAGAAATTAAGGATAAGTTAGTATAATACAAACAGGAATTACAATACAAAGTGCTTGAAAAACAGGCTTATGGTATATTTGGAGACAAAGCTGGGGAGAGAAATTGATGAAAGTGAGTGAAGAAAGAAGAGTAAGGAGATGTAAGGTATGAATAGATACTTGTTCACATTTAGGGATATAGTTTATCCTGGTGTTGAGCAAGAACAGAGCCACCTTTTGGCTAGGAAGTCTTTCAGAATGGTTTTGAAGGATGGGAGGGAGGGTATTGACCTGATGGATAGAGATAAGGAGTTCCAGGCCTTAGCAACATGGTACAAGTAAAGACAATGCAAAGCAGATTGATAGGTTTCTTCACAGACAGAAGCTTTTGGTCAATGGATCATAATGACCAACAAGGAACATAGTTATATAGAATGTTATTTAGTACTGGACAAGCAAATGAATTCTAGATAATTATATAGGTGGTAAGAAGCTGTGTATATGTTAGTTGATGGGGTAGTTCTAACCAATTTAAGTGTTTTACTACTATAAGGGGTAGTAGCTGCAAATCTAGCAACTTTGTTATAGCATTGCTCAAGTTTTGAGTTTTGTAATGCCTGAAGGTTAGTAAGGATGGGGGCACAATAAAAAGTGTAGATAAGTAGTGGCAAGTGTAGCTATAGTTGAGTCAGTAAGAATGTTTTTGGATCTATAAAGCATCTCTAGTTTTTGATGAACTTTTGTTATTCAATTTTGTATATGCAGTCAAATTTAAGATTATCACCCACTGTAATTTATTATGCGAAATGACTTCAATGGTTGTATTATCCAGATAGAGAACATTAACATTAAATTTTGTTTTTTCATGGGCGAGGGATTTGAGGGAAAAACGTAGTAGTTTTTTTTTTTTTAGGGATGAGCATGAATTGTGAGTTACAAAGTCATGTTTCAGTTGCTGTTAAAGCTTCCTGAGTAATTTTTTGGAGGTGTGCTATGTTGTCAGATGTGCAAATGAGTATAGAGTCATCTGCATACTGTATTACAGAAGCATGATCTGTGGAGGATGTTGGTGTGAATTTTAAAGAGGAAGGGACCAAGTATACCTCGCAACTTAGTACAAGAAATCTGGACAAAGCCTGAAAAAATGGGGGGAACAAAGGCCCAAAAATAGGGACAGATTTTAAATATTGCTCTTATAAACTTAGAAAGTTGCTAAAGTAACAGGTTGTGTTAACATACATTTTCCGAAGGATGTGAAGTCTGAAACTCAAATGTATATCCATATTTAGTGACTTCAATCAAATCATCCCAGTGATTCGCCAAAAAATCCCAAATTTTATGAGGAATGGACCAAATATATGAGGCAAAAAATCTGGACATTCTGTGAAAATATGGACATTTAAGAGGTGTGGGACCAAGGATAGAGCCTTGTGGTACAATGGTGGTGACTGGGAGGTATGGAGAGAGGATGGAGTGCCATTTTACTGACTGATACCTATTCAATAGGTAGCTTTTGAACCATGCAATGGTGGACTGAGAGAGACCTAATGAGGATATTCAAAGTAGACATTTGTTGTGACAAACTCTGTCAAAGGCTTTAAACAAGTCTAGGTATAAGGAGGAGACTATTTTGCCATTATCTCTAGCTTTATTGACAATATCTATATAGGTTAGAAGTGCAGTGTTAGAACTATGAGAAGGACAGAAGCCATGTTATGTGGGGGATAGAAGTTCATCCTGCAAGAGATAGTTTAGCAGTTGTTTTTGAATACATTTTCAAGTATTTTTAGAGAGGAGGGAAAAGACTGCTATTGGTCTAAAGTTAGTAAGATCTGTTGAATTCCCTCCTTTGTGCAGAGGGATAATGTGTAACTTTTTCAAGAAAGGGAATGTAGGATTCCTGGATTGATTTATAAGGACCGAGACAGGATAGATATGCCATCGGTTGCTATTTTAAGATATTCACTTTGAAGGTCATCAGCTGAAGTAGAGCCTGGTTTGAGTTTGTTTAAGGGTAGTTTTATATAGGTTTGAATGTAAAACTGGATATGGTGATACATGGCTGTGGGGCAAGGTTAGGATTAGATGTTGGGGAATCCTTGGTTAAAGATGCTTTAATATCTATGAAATAAGAGTTGAATTGTATTATGGTTTCAAGTGATGTGTTATTCGGGGAGGGTTTAGAGCTGAATTTATGGCCAGGATGCAAGATTTCTTTAATGACTGTCCAGAATTTTTAGGGTTGTTTTTATTGTTATTTGAAATTCATCATAGTCTATTTTTTGTCTTTGTGAGTTTGCTTTTTACTGAAAGTTTAAGCATTCTGACATTTTTAAGATATCGTGCCATTTTTACCATGCTTTTTCTCTATCCCGCATTAGCATTCTACTCTTTTTGGATAACTAAATTGCATTATTTATTTTTAGTCTCATCCTTCTAGGAGGTGCAAGGCTATTTAGGATACTTGAAAAATTGTACTAAATTGGTTTGCATCTAAGGGGAGGATTTTGAGGAAGTTCTAGTTAATAGATGATAGGTTATTGATGAACATTTGTGGATTAAACTTGAAAAGGTTGAGTGCTGTTTTATAAATATGCTGTTTAAGTAGATGTGTGAGATGTCTGGTTGTATAGATTGGGGGATGATCACTGAGACAACTAGACATTGTACCTGAGGTGGTGCATTTGCTAGGGTCTGAAACTAGGAGCCAGTCTAATAGGGAATTTTATGTCTTGCTGTAATGTATGAGATTATTAATTAGTGGTGTGAAGCCAAATAAGTTCATGTAGAGGAATTAAGAGTTTATGTTCAACCAGCTGACATTCACATCACCTAGTAGTATTATTTATTTTGTAATTATTATGGATATCCACCGTAGGATATCTTCCAGTATAGCTGTAGTGTCGCCAGGAGGGATGCAAAGAAAAGAAATGCATATTTGTTTATAATTGTTTAATTTATAAGAAGCTCTGCTGAACTGAATGTTGGTATTGGTTTGTTATGAGGGGGGGATGTGGCAGTTGTTGGGAAATATTAAAGCAATACCACCACATTTCCTCCTTATATGGTCATTCTGGCTGATATTATAGCCAAGAGGTATAATTTCAAAGTTGTTTATCCTGGGTTTAAGCCAAGTTTAATGTAGTAATGGTATTCCATATCAAGGCTAGGGAACATGTGCTATTCATTGTATTTCACTGTTATTTCTGCATACCTTAATCTGTGCCATTCATATATGCTTTGTCCTTTTGGCAGGTGACAAGGATTGTGCCAGGAATTGAGCACTGTGCATTGAACAGATGTACAGGCTGGAGGAGAAGCAGAGGGAAGGAGGTATGCGTTAGACATTTCCAGTTGTTTTACCTAGAATAGATCATAACAGTGTTATAGGACTGGTTTCAGATCGCAGCTCCATGCATGCTACTATTAATGCAAGACTAACCAG
This sequence comes from Protopterus annectens, assembly GCF_019279795.1. Taxonomy (NCBI): domain Eukaryota; kingdom Metazoa; phylum Chordata; order Ceratodontiformes; family Protopteridae; genus Protopterus; species Protopterus annectens. Next base: position 1,170,781,250 of record NC_056733.1, on the reverse strand, counting down.
CATTCATCTGCAAGGTAATGGCAATAGATATAATTTCATGTGCTTACCAGTATATATTTCATTAAATAGTTTACATTTGAGTTAGGAGCAAGGCATGTTTGTTGAGGGTCATGTTTTTGCTTGTATGTCACAACTTAAATGTTAGACAGTTCTGTGTAACTATCACAGCGCTTTTACCTACAATATTTCACATGCAAGTTAATTATGTTGTTACTGCTGTTTACATATCAGGTGGTGCTCACTGATTGTCCTGTTATGGATAGCCTCCATTTTCTCATACTGATTGGGTGTCTCAGCATTTGGATGTTTGGCAAACTATATCTGGCATATACTTTAGTTCAACATGGCTAGTGCTTCTGCCTACAACACAGGTGATGCTTTGTTTATAACACACTTGTATTCTGTGTTCAGAAAGTGTTGTGCACAAAGCCACTCATGTTCTTTATTTTTATCTGCGTGTTACATACTCACCGATCATCATCACACTGTTTGCAATTTGCAGGTACATACAAAAGAACCCCTAGAAATGTATGTAACACAGTGATGTATCACTTAAAAAATAGTAATATGTGCATGACATAACCTCAGAGTTTATAGTTAACATGATGTCACTGTGTTTCTGATTGTCTAGTTGTTCTAGGGTGTCGTATTGCGTTCCAGCTATTTGATGCTGTTGTATTAGCCAGTGACCACATTGCAATGCTCATCTCATTTGCATATATCTTTTATAGTTTCCATTGATTGTTCAACTTACCATAGCTTCATAATATACAAAGGTTATCTGGGGGATGTTAACATGACTCAATACTTTCACAGACACCTGCATTACAGTTATGAGTAATTCACATATTTGCACCTCAACACAAATGTGAGAGGCACACACACGGAACACGGAAGTAGTAATATTGCCTTAGATAGTCTATATGACATTGTAGTGATATAGTAAGTATTACCCACTACAGGTGCAGTTGTAGTGTTATGTTGTCAGTTTCACAGTGTTGTATTTGTTTTGTAATGTATGCACATGTCAGTGTAGCATGTCATGATGTCATAGCATGCTTGTGTTAACATGCTGTCTATATGTCTGCATGCCATGCATAATGATGGATGGTTACTAGCTGGTTAAGTATGACATCCACACATAAGCTGTGCAATGCATGCCATGTCATACACTGGAGTAAACTGTTGCCATTCTGTGATGGATATAGTGGCCCTGACATAGGCCTCTATTGATACAATCCATACATATTGATAATAGGACATTAGGAAAGCATTGTGTGCATGACTGCCCACCTGATAGCTTAATTTGTTTTATTATACACCTTATACATACTCTTTATAGGCCATATTTTCTGATCTATGTCTGTAATGCAGACAGGTAACCTGTAAATGGTTCATCTCCCAGGCCCATGCTTATACATATCAAGGGTATCAGAACTTGTCAGAGATTCAGGATGCATGGTTAGGCCTAAAAGGCCCTTGTCATCATTAGCCTAGTAAAATCTTATGAACCTATTAACCTATGAGTAGTATACACCCTATATATCTATATATATATATATATATATATATATATATATATATATATATTCTCTTTATAGGTCATATGATCTGAGTAGTAAGTTTTAAAGACAACTATAAAGTTTTGTGATATACCTCATGTCTCATATGCAGGGATCCTGACGATAGTATAGTAATCGATGACTGCTACATTCTTTGTGTGTACATCAGTTTGTGCTTCATGACAGCCATGTTTTTTGCTGGAATGTGCCAGCTGTTAGACAAGTGGTTTTCATTGTTATGGTTTGGAATCATGCCTTACATGCCTTACATTGTCTATGGTAGTGGATTTGCCTATGGGCATACGTTAGTAGACTGTGTCATACTGAATGTTTTCTGCCTGTGGATTATGTCACAACATGTGTGTTATGTGTTCATATAGTTGCTGGAATGCATATTATGTACTTTCTTTCTTGTTGCATGTTAAACCTTGACAGAACATGGAACCCATGGCCACTACCTATCCAATGCCAGAGACAAGAGCATGTGAGACCACTGTATGAGTGCCAGATTCCTATGATGGTGACATGATGGGGCCAATGAAGATGACAAGGATGGACTTGGGCATGCATGCGCTGTCATCCCATCAACCATCGCCACAGGGAGATGATTTTTGGGACCAGATCAGAAAGGTTATGACCAATGACTTCTGGACTCAGTTGATGGAGCTGATGGGGAATTTTTTCCAGAGTATGGCATGGGCCATCTATGACTCATTCAGGAAAATAGCCCACAAAATCATTTCTGATGTTCAGCACCATCAGGGTGGGATCTCAGGATGCTAATTATTGCCTGTGTGATCCGCTTGTGTACTGTTGCCACCATGGTGTTTGCCATATAGCTAATTGTACTGTATAGGCACACTTGGGCATGCATAGCATATTGCTGCCATGCTTATGTGTTACACATCTGACCGTACAATGCAGATGCCATGTGACATTTTGCATTATGTTGCACCTAGACCATGACACACATTACCACATTAAACATGTAGCACTTATGCTGATGTCCATGAAATACTGTAACTGATGTATGCATTGCTCCATGTGGGCAGGTGTGGTACTATTTACATCTATGTGTATGTGTGTACTCCTTTTCATGTACTGCTGCATAGTGTTGTTATGCCAGATACAATGTAGCAAGGTATATCACACTTATAAATTTTGCAGTTAACATGTTATTGCTGATGCAAGAGATATACTATATACTTGTGTGGGATTGATAGCAACTGACAAAACAACATCTACCCCATAGTTCACACATAACACAGTGAGATGGATATGTTTTGTAGGTTGCCGTGTCATGTCTGTTCACCAAAATGACATGTTCTTGCTCTGGTGTATTCTATGACACTGTTGTGTCATGATGTCACAAAGGCATACTGACTTTGTGTGTGGCATGTACTGGCCATGATGGTGCCATGTTATATCACATTATTGTGGCTGCTGTATATGAGCAGTGCTCCTTCACATAACACATATACCACGATTGCACCATTTGTGTATACACCATTGAATTGCTGCTTTATATAGCAACATTCCAGAATGACATCTGTGTCCTTCTGTTATATTACAACATGCATGGCTTATTTGTATACATGCCCATATTTCAGTTAGAATCGGTGTACATATGCACTGATTTACATATGTGTCTTGCTTTGCTTCAGTGCTACAGTTTGGCACTATGCTTGGTTGTTTGCCTTTTGTATGCATGGTCAGAAGTTTTATTCTGTCCTTTGCCTGTCTTCTCCAGCATTTCATTGGCTACATTTAGTCAGCTGTGCTGTTGATTGACTTATTGTTGACAGACTAGTTGGGGTATTGGATTCCATGTCAATGTATGCATACTGTGATCCCTGTTTCTTCCCCTGCTTTTTCCCACATCTGCCATCCCTAATACATATTCAGGTATACTGTCACACAGTTTGCAGCATGACATGTATTTTGCACTTCACTTGTGGCCAGTATGCATCCCTACCCTGTTTGTCTATTTTCTGTTTGCCCATGTTATAGAGTGCGTGCTGTATGTGTCACGCTACCTTTCTTTTGCTGTTTTATTTTTAACCTTTGTCTGTCATGTCTTGTGATATTTATTTATAGGTTCACTTAGGTTCATAGGTTTATACTATTACTGCTCTGCCTAAGGCATTTATAAGCCCTAGCCCGAAAGTTTTGTGGCTATTACGCCACCCCTTATGTTAAAAATACTGTGCCCATTAGTTTGTTGTGCCTCTGTCCAGCAGTGACACAGAGATGATTCCCGGGGTAAACCCTCACGATCTCCCACCCACGGTCAAGATTTCTCTTAGACAGAGCCAGCGAGGTGCTCTGCCTCCACATGGACCGGAGTTTTATTCCACAGCATAGGGAGTCTCTGGGTGACAAATCTATCCCTCCAGCATGTCCCATTTATATCCAGAGTTACTAAGGTTTAAGTTGCTTGCTCTAGTGGATCTGAGTAGATTTGGATTTTTTATGAGGTGGAGTATGTCCATTAATTCCGGGTTGGACATGGCCTTATATGTCGAGGTACAGGTCACCTCTGAAGGCGGAAAGCTGTATGCGACTGAATGGAGCTGGAGTTTCTTCAGTCTGGTAGCATTGCAGCTCATCTCATTTGCATATATCTTTTATAGTTTCCATTGATTGTTCAACTTACCATAGCTTCATAATATATATGTACTTTCTTTCTTGTTGCATGTTAAACCTTGACAGAGCATGGAACCCATGGCCACTACCTATCCAATGCCAGAGACAAGAGCATGTGAGACCACTGTATGAGTGCTCAGATTCCTAGGATGGTGACATGATGGGGCCAATGATGATGACAAGGATGGACTTGGACATGCATGCGCTGTCATCCCATCAACCATCGCCACAGGGGGATGATTTTTGGGACCAGATCAGAAAGGTTATGACCAATGACTTCTGGACTCAGTTGATGGAGCTGATGGGGAATTTTTTCCAGAGTATGGCATGGGCCATCTATGACTCATTGAGGAAAATAGCCCACAAAATCATTTCTGATGTTCAGCACCATCAGGGTGGGATCTCAGGATGCTAATTATTGCCTGTGTGATCTGTTTGTGTACTGCTGCCACCATGGTGTTTGCCATATAGCTAATTGTACTGTATAGGCACACTTGGGCATGCATAGCATATTGCTGCCATGCTTATGTGTTACACATCTGACCGTACAATGCAGATGCCATGTGACACTTTGCATTATGTTACACCTAGATCATGACACACATTACCACATTAAACATGTAGCACTTATGCTGATGTCCATGAAATATTGTAACTGATGTATGCATTGCTCCATGTGGGCAGGTGTGGTACTATTTACATCTATGTGTATGTGTGTACTCCTTTTCATGTACTGCTGCATAGTGTTGTTATGCCAGATACAATGTAGCAAGGTATATCACACTTATAAATTTTGCAGTTAACATGTTATTGCTGATGCAAGAGATATACTATATACTTGTGTGGGATTGATAGCAACTGACAAAACAACATCTACCCCGTAGTTCACACATAACCCAGTGAGATGGGTATGTTTTGTAGGTTGCCGTGTCATGTCTGTTCACCAAAATGACATGTTCTTGCTCCGGTGTATTCTATGACACTGTTGTGTCATGATGTCACAAAGGCATACTGACTTTGTGTGTGGCATGTACTGGCCATGATGGTGCCATGTTATATCACATTATTGTGGCTGCTGTATATGAGCAGTCCTCCTTCACATAACACATATACCACGATTGCACCATTTGTGTATACACCATTGAATTGCTGCTTTATATAGCAACATTCCAGAATGACATCTGTGTCCTTCTGTTATATTACAACATGCATGGCTTGTTTGTATACATGCCCATATTTCAGCAATTGGTGTACATATGCACTGATTTACATATTGTGTCTTGCTTTGCTTCAGTACTACAGTTTGGCACTATGCTTAGTTGTTTGCCTTTTGTATGCATGGTCAGAAGTTTTATTCTGTCCTTTGCTTGTCTTCTCCAGCATTTCATTGGCTACATTTAGTCAGCTGTGCTGTTGATTGACTTATTGTTGACAGACTAGTTGGGGTATTGGATTCCATGTCCAATGTATACTGTGATCCCTGTTTCTTCCCCTGCACCCCACATCTGCCATCCCTAATACATATTCAGGTATGACTGTCACACAGTTTGCAGCATGACATGTATTTTTGCACTTCACTGTGGCCAGTATGCATCCCTACCCTGTTTGTCTATTTTCTGTTGCCCATGTTATAGAGTGTGCTGTATGTGTACGTTACCTTTCTTTTATGTTTATTTCTAACCTTTGTCTGTCATGTCTTGTGATATTTGTTATAGGTTCATAGGTTCATAGGTTTATACTAGGCTATCTGCCCTAAGGCATTTATAAGCCTAGCCCAAAGTTTTGTGGCTTACGCCACCCCTTATGTTAAAAAATACTGTGCCCATTAGTTTGTTGTGCCTCTGTCCAGCAGTGACACAGAGATGATTCCCGGGGTAAACCTACGATCTCCCACCCACCGGTCAAGATTTCTCTTGAACAGAGCCAGCGAGGTGCTCTGCCTCACATGGACCGGGATTTTATTCCACAGCATAGGGAGTCTCTGGGTGACAAATCTATCCCTCCAGCATGTCCCATTTATATCCGTGCTAAGGTTTAAGTTGCTTGCTCTAGTGGATCTGGTAGATTTGGATTTTTATGAGGTGGAGCATGTCCATTAATTCCGGGTTGGACATGGCCTTATATGTCAGGCACAGGTCACCTCTGAGCAGGCTGTATGCGACTGAATGGAGCTGGAGTTTCTTCAGTCTGGTAGCATATGACAGATTTTGGAGTCCCTTTATCCTTTTGGTGAGGAACTTTTGGGGTCTCTCCAATTGCTGCAGGTGTCGGGTGAGATACATCGAATGGGGCATTGTACTCGATCATTGGTCTGATAAGTGAAGAGTACAGGGGAACAATGACCTCACTTGATCTGGATGTGAATCCCTTCATGATCAGGTGGGCAATGTAGAAGGTCTTTCTAACCCCTTTAGCAATATGAGTGTCAAAAGAAAGGCCACTGTCAACCTGGGTCCCCAGGTCCCTGATAACCTCTTCTGTGCTTAATGGATTGCCACCTGTATGGTAGCTTGGGGTTACCTTGTTTTTCCAGAAGGGTATGACTATACATTTTTTGGCATTTAACTTCAGGCCATGGCTCTGGCACCAGTTTTCAGTTTCCGTGAGACCTCTCTGAAGGATATCTGTGTCTGATGTACTTTCCACTATGGCGCCCAGTTTGCAGTCATCTGCAAACTTTGTCAGCCATAGTCCTCCTATGTTTGCCTGTACTTCTGAGAAGTAGATGTCGAACAACAGGGGGCCAAGGACTGAGCCCTGTGGGACATCACTTGTGACCGGCTTGGAGTCTGACATGGCGCCAGCAACTCTAACCCTGTGGGTTCTGTCCTTTAGCCAGTTTGCAACCCATCTTGTGACATATGGGTTTACATTTAAGCTGGTAAGTTTCTATAATACCCAAGTGGGTATTGTGTCGAAAGCTTTGCAAGGTCAAGGTAGGCTGTATGGACTGCCTTTCCCTCATCAATGGCCTTAGTGACTGTTTCGAAGAAGTCGACCAAGTTCAAAAGGCATGATCTGCCCTTGACAAAGCCAAACTGGGTCGGGTCTAATGTCTGCAAGTCCCCTATGTCTTTGTTTATGAGTTCCATTATGATCCTCTCCATAACTTTGTAGACCAGGCTTGTTAAGCTTATGGGGCGGTAATTACCAGGGTCCGTAGAGGCACCGCCTTTGTGGAGTGGGACCACAGTTACCATACGCCACTCCTTGGGCACGTATCCTGTGGTAAGGCTAAGATTAAACAGCTGCCTTATATGCGGGTTTAGTTCCTCGTTGAGTTCATGTAGCACACAGCCGGGGACACCATCCAGTCCCATTGATGCTGTGTTTTTAGCTTTAGAGAGAGCAGCTTTCACCTGCGCATTTGAAATGTCTGGGAGGCTACACTGCTGGGATAGTTATCTCCTTTGGGGAGAGGGGGTGAAGTTTGCACTGAACCTGTCTGCCTGTATGTTGGCGATGTCTGTGGGGTCAGTGATGTTTCTATCATTTTGGACTAATTCTGCATATCTGGGAGTTCCCAACCAGGTTTCTAACATAGCTGAAGAAGGCCTTATGATTGGCTTTTGAATCTATTGCAATTTTTCTCTCAAAGTTGGCCTTGGATGATTTTATGAGTGCTCGATTTTTTTACTAATAATGATCAAGGGTGTCTTCTCTTTTATGGATTTTGCTCTATCATGTAACAGCTTTCTCCTCTTATTGTAAAGTTTGTTTATGGCGGGGTCCACCAGACTGGACGCTTGCCCCTGGTGGAAAGAGTCTTGGTTTTATTCGGGATTGCCTGATCCATGCAGTCCTGGAGGTGTTCATAGAAGGCATTTGTAAGGGCTTCCGCAGCTTGGATTGTGGTTTCCACTGGCTCGGGGCCTTGAAGGATACCACACCAGTCTTGAGTAGTGTGAAGTTTGCTTTAGAGAAGTTCTTCACTATGGTCTTTTGTTTGGGGTGGGGGCGGATGTGGATTTCCAGTGAGATAAGTTTGTGATCTGATCTCACCAATGAGGGATATACTTCCGGTGTGGAGCATTTTGTCCCCATGTTTGTGATGATGAGATCTAGTATATTTTCTCCTCTTGTGGGAACGGTGACTAGTTGTTCCATGGCATTTGAATTTATGAACTCCAGGAACCTTTGGGCTAGAAAGTTGGAGCTTGAGTAATGTTCCCAGTCTATATTCGGGTAGTTGAAGTCACCCAATATAATGGTGTTTGGAGATACATTTATACCCTCCAGTGTCTTCAGGAATGCTGTGTGGGGTTCCTGAGTTTGAGAAGGTGGCCTGTAGCATGCTACAAATTGTAGAGCAGTTTTGCCTATGGTTAATGATCAAGGGTGTCTTCTCTTTTATGAGTTCCATTATGATCCTCCTAGGCACCTGGATGGTTTCCGATGCTTCGTGCGTTGCCACCAACCTGGAGGTGTGGGTATCCTTGATAAATATGGATATACCCCCTCCTTTTGTGGTGTGGTCCGGGTTTTGGGGCCAGAACGCATGATATGAGGTAAAACCTGATAGTGCCGGGGTGCTCTCAGGAGCCTTGAACCAGGTTTCAGTCACAGCACAGACATCGATGTTCTCCATACTGAGAAGGGCCTCGAGTGCGTGCATTTTGAGATTTAGACTTCTGGCATTGAGCAGCATTACCCTTAGTTTCTTCCCATTTTTGTTTTCTAGGGTGGTAGGTTTAGAATTTGAGCCTTGCCTAAAAGGCACTATGGGGTGGCAAGAGCCTTAGCCAATATCCGGAATCCCAGGGTGACAGGTGCAAGCCGTCCCTTGCGAAGCAGCGTGGCTTGTCAAGCATGTCATCCCAGGCAGACAGACACTGGATCCCCTTTGAATGACACCAGAAATTAAGCCAATTGTTAAAGCTGATCATCTTGTCTCTATGTTGTGGCATCATTCTTGGTGAAGGAAGGATACTGCTCAGGGTCAGGGTCATACCTGCCTGGGCTACACAATCAGAGAGCTCCTCTATGTCTCTTTTCATGTAGTCCAGGGAGGTACGTCTCAGGTCGTTCACACCAGCATGGACAATGACTGTGTCATATTTGTACTTGCTGTGGAGTGACCCGAGTGCTTGTGTTATGTGTAGACCTTCTGTTTTGCTGTTCTCCTCCTCCTCGTTCCCTGTTATTTGCTTTCCATTCCTTCTTTTCTCCAAAAAATAAAAAAAATGGGGCCTATTCCCACTAACAAAATTGCCCATGCCCCTCTAACTGTCACTCAGGTTTTGCTATTACAGCAAACCTCTTGTGTGTCTCTCTTTTTCACCCATATTCCACATCTAATTTTCTATCTCCCTATTTCCTTGGGTGTGTGCTTTACTTGTGTTCCCAAATGGACTATGATTAATTAATCTTGGAATTTGTGATTCAATTTCCTAAATGCATATGTGATATGATTGATCCTAACCCCTGACAGACAGTTGACAATGATTCTCTCTCCTTACTTAGCCTGGTGATCAAGACAGCTGTGTGTCTTACAATGGAGTCTCCTGTAATCAAATTTTGGGTTGTGTGATGGCATTCCTTATTTGCTTAGAAGTGGACACTACATGGGATGTGGCCATATGTGGTGTGTTGGGTGTTGAGTTTGTGGAATGCTCTTGAGGTTGCTGAGGAAACTTCTTGTTATGTTAGGAATGTCTTTTTGGTTGAAGGTGATTACATTTAAGAGCCTTAGCATATGCGAGTCTATGTGGGTCTATGGGTCTGGGCTGTATAATGTAAAGTGGGTGCTGTCTGTATCTTACTGGCAACCAGTTTATCATAAGTGCTTGCATGTGAGAGCCTTGCCTCTAGTGACATTATATAACTAAATCTCTAACACATACTATCAGTTTGTTTACGGATTAAGTGGTTGTCAGTTAACGATAGTACTGTATTTTATTTTTCGTCTATTTAATTGTTTAACTTAATTTTGCCTGACTGAAATATTTTTTTGCCTGACTGAATTATTTTTTATATTTTCTGGCATTGTTTTCTGTTCTCATCTGTCCTGAAACTGTTTTTTCTGTCTATTTAATTGTTTCACTGAATATTGTGGTCTGTCTGTCCTTCTGCAGTTAAAGGGGTTTATTGCTGTTCTCACCTCTTTGTTATTCGATATTTAACTCTCAACCTAGAGGGTTTCTCTCTGCTTTAAGTGTTAGCCACATAGCTGGGAATTTATTTTCTGCTCAATATCTGAGTGGTTTGGCTGGCTACAATCAACTGTATTAGAAGCTGAAGTTAAGTACAAACTTGTAGTTTTAAAGATAGTACTGTATTTTATTTTTCTGTCTATTTAATTGTTTAACTTAATTTTGCCTGACTGAAATTGTTTTTGCCTGATTGAATTATTTTATATATTTTCTGGCATTGCTTTCTGTTCTCATCTGTCCTGAAACTGTTTTTCTCCCTCCCTCCCACCTTATTCTTGTGGTGTTGTTATAGTTGGTGGCTTTGCAGTTGCCCACCCCTACTGTAAATTTGATCTGGGACACCCCTCCCAGTCTTGTGTTCACTCTACTCAATACAGAGAGAACATTTGACAAGGCTGACCCACTTCCTCTCTCCTTGCACTTTATTAAAAAAAATTGTATTTGAATTCCACCTTCTGGTTATGCATTTCCTAGATATAGCAAGTATTGTCAGTAACAAATACATATTTGTCTTATTCAGGTAGGGACCTTCATTTACATTTAGTATTATCAATTCTTTAGTTAAGGTAAAGGGCTCATTAAATAAAGCTTGTAGAAAATGATTCAATAACTATATGATTTAATTTTATTACATTCATAAAAAATATGAATCCAGTCTGCTTTATTTGACTTTTCACACCTCCAGCAAAAAACATGTGTAATAGTATTGATCTTTTTAATTCTATCTGGTGTTAAAAATGCTCTATGTAAGTATTTCCAATTAAATATTTTCCAGTACTGTGTGTTAGAGGTGTAATTAACTGATAATAAGATGTTACTTTTAATTTCTTCTGTTAACTGCAATGACTGACCTTTTGTTAAGAACTGCCAGTATGATGGTTTTGGAATTGTTTTATATGTTATTAACTCTTTATATAGATTTGAAATGGAATTTTTCTTTTCGCAACTATTATATATAGATTCATACAGAAAACTTATTAAATTTGAAATATCATTAAATGATGGGTGGGAGGATGACATAATGGTTAAGGTGCTAACCTTAAAGACACTAGGTGCTGGGTTTGATTCTCACATGGGGTAACTGGCTAGGCTTCAAGTGGCCCAAAAGAGCAGTTAGCCTAGTACTAATCTAATGAGGAATTATTAATTAATCTGCATAAATCTTGAGTGTACATTAGAATGCTTTGTAAGGTTAATCAGTCCTGTGTTGGAATATTCTAAGCAGTTTTTATCATATGTATATCAAAAACATTTAATTTATTTACACATTGAAACCAGCATAAGAATCCATTTTGTTCCCAGGAGGTTATTGTTTCCCTATATATTTTGTGAGAAAAGTTCTTAGTGAAGGTAAATGGGGCTAAAAGGTCAAACCAAAGTTTTAGATCTATGTTTGCGTTGATAAGTTTCCTAAAGGAATTGATGTAATGATTAATTAGTGTTGTTTTAGAAGCTTTTGTTATATTATATTGTATACTTATGCATAGTATGTACCAGGGTTTCTTTGATATGTCTACTATTAAACTTTTTTAACATATTAAATTAATTTGTTAATATAGCCGTTGTTAATTCTTTCCAGTTGGCAAAATAATTTGGGTTTATCCAGTCTATTGTAGTTTTAAGCACAGATGCTTTTATATATGTTTCTATTTCTAGGAAGTTCAATCCTCCTTGTTTCCAGGGTCTAATGTGATGAGTTAGAGCTACTCTATTCTTTTTTAGGATACCATAAAAATTTTATTAAACATGAGTTTATTTCTTTAAGAATGCATCTTTCAGGAATTAACTGTATTGCTAATGCTACATATAGTATTTTTGGCAATAAGACCATTTTTATTAATTGCAATCTGTCTTCAAAAGTTTATATAATTTTATTCCACTTTTCTATATATATATTTGCTTCAATAATGTTTTTATAATTTATTGATATTGTTTTGTTTATATTTTTGCATAACACTATTCCTAAATACTTTAGTGTAAGTTCTTGTTTCCTATGATGGATTTATCTGTATCTTGTAGTTCCTTTTTCTTATTTAAAAATAGAAATTTTGAGTTTGATCTATTAAAGTGTAGACCTGAAATCTTATAAAATGTTTCCATTACTTATTCTATGACTCTCTGGAGTTTGATATGGTTAATAAAATATCATCAGCAAAAAGAATTATTTTAGATCTGTACTGGTCATAGACTTCTATTCCTTTTATTCTTGGATTACTGCGTATTATTTCTGCAAGTATTTCTATAGCCAAAGTAAATAAAATAGGAGAAAGGGGGCATCCTTGTTTAGTACCTTTCATTATATGGATAGATTCTGAGGTGAAAGGGCCTAATTTAATGTAGGCTAAGTAATAAGATGAAGGGAGGAAGAAATTCAAATAATGCTAAAGTTTTAAATAGATATTCCCAGTTGAGGGAATCAAATGCTTTTTCTATGTCTAATCCGATTGCAAGTGTTTCTCTATCTTCTTTATTCACATAATCTATAACAGTAAGTATCCTTTTAATATTATCATGTGTGTGCCTGTTATATAAAAATCCAGTTTGATCATTATTAATTGCCTTTGAAAGTGGGATTTTCATTCTATTAGCTAGGATTGACATGAATATTTTGCAATCATTATTCAGTATTGATACATGTCTGTATGAGGTGCAAAGGTCTGATGGTTTATTATCTTTTAGAATTGGTGTTATGAGAGAATATTTCCACGAGGGTGGTATTTTTGCTTCTGACTTGACTTCTAGCAAAGTTTTATGAAAAAGAAAGATTACTGTTGAAGGGAAGAGTTTATAAATTTCCGTATTTATACCATCTATCCCTGGAGCTTTGTTAGATTTACTTTCTTTTATCTTGTCAACAATTTCTTTGTAGGATATAGGGTTTTGTAGGTCTAGTTTTAAGTTTTCTGGAATTTTTTTTATATGATAAGGTTTGTATCTAAGTTTATTTGGTTGGTATCTAAATATTCTGTTGGTATAGTGTTTTTATAGTTGGTGGCTTTGCAGTTGCCCGCCCCTAGTGTAAATTTGATCTGGGACCCTCCTCCCAGTCTAGTGTCATTACCTCATTCTACCCAGTACAGGGAGAGCATTTGAGAAGGCCAATCAGTTTAGTTTCTGCTACTCCTTTTTCTCTTTCCACAAAAAAAAAAAAAAAAAAAAAAAAAAAAAAAAAAAATCTATCTGCTTTTACTGTATTTGTGTTTTTTTCCTACTTTATTTTGCTTTTGCGTCATCTTAAAAGTACTCAATTGTATTTATTACTGCTTGGTGTAACTCATTCTAAGCCTTTTAGTTTACATTAAGAAGGTTTGTGGTCTGCACTGTAGTGGCAGAACAGGTAGCTTACATCCTTCTACGTTGGGAACTGCTGATTGAGGGCTCAGTGTCTGTATTCTAAAAGTGTATTAATTCTGGTTTAAGCACTTGGGCTTGAGGTCAGTTATTTTACATTAAGAGGGTTCATGTTCTGCACTCTTGTGGGAGAAGAGGCTGGACTCTGTCCTTCTGAGCTGGGAATTTCTGGTTAAAGGCTTATAGTGCCTGCATATTTGAACTGTTTCTTACTGAAATTGGTACACCTTGTTTGCTGTAGCATAGACTAGATCCAGGCCTGCTGAATCTAGCTTTGTTTGTATAACTTGAGCACTAATCCAGACATTCTTTAAAGTATTCAGTTGTATTCATTATTGCTTGGTAGTAACTTGATTAAAGTGTAACTATCATTTCTAAGTCTTTTGGATTAAGCACTTGGGCTTCAGACCAGTTGTTTTACATTAGGAAGGTGTGTGGCCTGCACTGTGGTGGCAGGACAGGTAGCTTACATCCTTCTAAGTTGGGAACTGCTGATTGAGGGCTCAGTGTCTGTTATTCTAAAAGTGTATTAGTTCTGGTTTAAGCACTTGGGCTTTAGGCCAGTTATTTTGCATTAAGAAGGATCGCAGTCTGCACTCTTGTGGGAGGAGAGGCTGGACTCTGACCTTCTGAGCTGGGAATTTCTGGTTAAAGGCTTATAGTGCCTGCATATTCTAACTGTTTCTTACTGAAATTGGTACACCTTGTTTGCTGTAGCATAGACTAGATCCAGGTCTGCTGAATTTAGCTTTGTTTGTATGCTTGTTGTTTGTTTATTTCCCTGAAATGCTAATTCCACCTAAAACGCGGCCTTTTAGCACTTCTGTGGATCCCTAGTGATATCTGCATTGCTTACTGTACTTATTTCCTTGTTTCACTTGAAAGAAAGTTACTGTTTGTCATTTTTGCATTTAAGTTACCTGTAACACATTGCATTTAAGTTACCTGGCACTTGCTCACTAAAGCAATTATATAAGTCATCTCTAAACAATTAAAAGCACTACACCCTCACAAACTCCCCTTGAGTACCTTGTTCCCCATTGGCCCTTTTTTTCAATTATAAAGGAATTCCCAATACTATTCTAGCATGTCCAAAGGTCAGTTGTCAATCTCCTCTCCGGTCCAGCTGGTGAATCTGGGAATCTTGAAGCAATGTTACAACTGCCTCATGTACACAGACAACCCTCTCCTCCTCCCAACAAATTCCAACACATGTGAGAGATGCAACCATATAGCCAAACTGGAGGCTAAGCTCTCTCAACTCAGTACTGGCATAACCAGTCAGGAGGAGAAGGAACCCACACCCACTACAATTCCAGTCTCACATAGACCTACCACGACAACAAACCAAACACATAAACACACAAAAACATACTCGGAGGCTCTAAATAAAAATCCGCCTAAGCAGCAGAGACCTCCAAAGCAGACAGCCAAGCAACCGCTACCCCAAAACAAAACACGTGCAACACATAGCTCACAAAGCCAGTGTGCCGAACAGTCACAGCCCTTAAGGCTAAACAACACACCTGATACACTTGTAATCGGTGACTCTATCGTCAGGCATACAGACGTCCCGCCCACCAGGCTGAACAAGGAGAAGGTCACGGTGAGCTGCCTGTCGGGCGCTAGGATCCGCCACATAACACAAGGACTCAGATCACTCCAAGGCAAGTACAAATATGACTCAGTCATTGTCCATGCTGGTGTGAATGACCTGAGACGTACCTCCCTGGACTACATGAAAAGAGACATAGAGGAGCTCTCTGAGCATGTAGCCCAGGCTGGTATGAACCTGACCTTGAGTAGCATCTTACCCTCACCAAGAATGATGGCACAATATGAAGACAAGATGATCAATTTCAACAATTGGCTTAAGTATTGGTGTCATTCAAAGGGAATCCAATGCCTGTCAGCCTGGGATGACATGCTCGACAAGCCACGATGCTTCGCTAGGGATGGCTTGCACCAGTCACCCCTGGGCTTTTGGATATTGGCAAAGGCTCTTGCTACCCCCATAGTGCCTTTTTTAGGCAAGGCTCAAAAGACAAACCCACCTCCATTGGCATCACAAGGGATAAAAACTAAGAGTAATGCTACTCAATGCCAGAAGTCTAAACCTCAAGATACACGCACTCAAAACTCTCCTTAGCATGGAGAACATCGATATCTGTGCAGTAACAGAAACCTGGTTCAAGGCTCCCAAGAGCATCTCAGCACTACCAGGTTATACCTCATACCATGCTTTTCAGCCCCAAAACTTGGACCGAACCACAAAAGGAGGGGGAGTATCAATATTCGTCAAAGATACCCACACCTCCAGGTTGATGGCACAGCACGAAGCATCAGAGACTATCCATGTGCAACTAACAGTGGGTAAAACTGCCTTCCAGTTTATAGCCTGCTACAGACTACCCTCCCAAACACAGGAACCCCACTCGGCCTTCCTGAGAATACTGGAAAATATGAAGGTCTCTCCAAACACCATTATATTGGGTGACTTCAACTACCCAAACATAGACTGGGAACATTACTCTAGCTCCAACACCCTAGCCCAAAGGTTCCTAGAATTTATAAACACAAATGCTATGGAACAACTTGTTACCACTCCCACAAGAGGGGAAATAATACTGGACCTGATCATCACCAACATGGGGACACTATACTCCAGAGCAGAAGTGTATCCCTCACTGGTAAGATCAGACCATAAACTAATCTCACTGGATATCCACATCCCGACCCCACCCCCTGCCCAGAAAACTACAGTGAAAAACTTCTCTAAAGCAAATTTCACACACCTTAAAACTGAGGCGGAATCCTTCAAAGCCCCCGGGCCTGTGGAAAATACGGCCCAGACTGCAGAATCCTTTATAAACGCATTCTATGAACACCTTCAGGAATGCATGGATCATGCAATCCCAAATAAAACCAAGACCCAATCCTCCAAAGGCAGACGTCCTGTCTGGTGGACCCCAGCCATAAGCAAACTATACAATAGAAGGAGGAAACTACTACATGATAGAGCAAAATCCCAAAAAGGGAAGGCATCTCTGATCAGTATTAGCAAAAAACTACGGGCACTCATAAAATCGTTTAAGGCCAGCTTCGAGAAAAATTGCACAGGACACTAAGGATAATCACAAGGCTTTCTTTAGTTATGTTAGGAACCAGGGTGGGAATTCCCAGATATGCTCAGAATTAGTCCAAAATGACAAAAAATACACCGAGCCCACAGACATTGCCAACATCCTAGCTGACAGGTTCAGTGCAAACTCCCCCACTCCCCACCAAAAGGGCAAATATCTATCCCAACAGAGTGCTGCCCCCCTGACATCTCAGATGCTCAGGTAAGAGCCGCCCTCTCCAAAGCAAAAACACAGCATCAATGGGACAAGATGGTGTCCCGGCTCGTCCTACATGAACTCCAAGAAGAGCTAAACCCAAACATAAAACTACTGTTCAATCTTAGCCTTACTACAGGATATGTCCCCAAAGAGTGGCGTACAGCAACAGTGGTCCCTCTCCACAAAGGTGGTGCCTCAATGGATCCTGGAAACTATCGCCCCATAAGCCTGACTAGCTTGGTCTGCAAAGCTATGGAAAGGATCATCATGGACCTCATAAATAAAGATATTGGGGACCTACAGACACTGGATCCTACCCAGTTCTGCTTTGTTAAGGGCAGATCCTGCCTCTTAAACCTGGTTGATTTCTTTGAAACAGTCACCAAGGCCATTGACGAGGGGAAGGTGGTCCACACAGCCTACCTGGACCTCGCAAAAGCCTTCGATACAATACCCCACTGGGCATTATAGATAAGCTCACCAGCTTAAATATAAACCCCTATGTCACTAGATGGGTTGCAAACTGGCTCAAGGACAGAACCCACATGGTTAGAATTGCTGGAGCCATGTCAGACTCCAAACCAGTTACAAGTGGCATCCCACAAGGCTCAGTCCTGGGACCTCTCTTGTTTGGTATATATTTCTCGGCGGTACAGGCCAACACAGAAGGACTGTGGCTGACCAAGTTCGCAGATGACTGCAAACTGGGCGCCATAATTGACTCTCCAGCTGACACAAGCATCCTCCAAAAGGGCCTCATAGAAACAGACAACTGGTGCCAGAGCCATGGCCTCAAGATAAACGCCAAAAGTGTATAGTCATCCCCTTTGGCAAAAACAAAGTGCCCACAAATTACCACCTAGGTGGTAATCCATTAAGTACAGAAGAAGTCATTAGGGACCTGGGGACCCAAGTTGATAGCAATCTCTCATTTGACAACCACGTGGCCAAAGTGGTTAGAAAAACATTTTATTTAGCCCACCTAATCATGAAGGGATTCACATCTAGATCAGGGGAGGTCATCGTGCCTCTTTACTCATCTCTCATCAGGCCCATAATTGAGTACAATGCCCCTTTTGGGATGTACCTTACCAGTCACCTGCAGCAACTGGAAAGACTCCAAAAGTACCTCACCAAGAGGATCAAAGGGCTCAAACAGATGCCATATGCTGCCCTGTTAAAGAAACTCCAGCTCTACTCAGTGGCATACCGCCTGCTCAGAGGCGATCTGTGCCTGACATATAAAGCCATGTCCAACCCAGAATTAATGGACATGCTGCACCTCAGAAAATCCAAATCCCATCGAGCTACGCACTCGAGAGACTTGAACCTCAGTACTGAAATAAATAGGACATGCTGGAGGGACAGATTCATAACCCAGAGGCTCCCTTCACTCTGGAATAAAATCCCAGTCCAGGTTAGGCAGAGTCCCACATTGACTCTCTTCAAGAGGAATCTTGATGAGTGGATGGGAGATCGTAGGTTTACCCCGGCTATCACTTCTGTGTCACTGTTAGACAGAGGCACAGTATACTAACCTCAAAAAAAGGCATAGCAAAATAAATTTAAAATGGGGTGGCGAAAGCCAAACACACTCTGGCTAGGCTTATAAATGCCCTAGGGCAGATAGCCTAGTATGAACCTATGAATCTATGAATCTATTATGCTAACATCTCCCCCAACAAATTCCTTAGTTACATGTCTACTAACATGTCACCCTGTATAGACACCTACGATACTCAGGATCCAAATGGGTTTGGGGTACAGGGCTAGGCTTGTTAAGAGCTTTAGTGGTCATTAGCCTAATAACAACCTATGAACCTTTGAATCTTTGAACAAATATATTATCCCCTCAGAATAGTTTAAAGTCAACTTCTCTGTACAATGGAAAATTAAGTATTTTATCTTATTAGGTACAAATTTCTGAAATTAAATTACATTATTCTACAGGATATGAAATTGTGTAATTCACCAGACAGTGTGAGTCTCTTTCTTCTCTTTTATGGGATCAAGGTTAGTATTCCTGTTATCCACTGAAATAATGGAAATAATTTACTCATTATCAACAACTTGACTTAACTCCATTATTCACTTGTTTTTATGGAACAAAAACAATTAACAAAATAAATTGTCTTATATCATGAACCCTGAATTTTAAATAAAAATGTCCAGTCAAGATCTGTATCAGAACCAACACTTGTATTAGAGAATCCCTCCTTATTTAAAACAACAACAGTCACATTAGATGCACACACAGCAACAATGTTCTAAATCATTTTTTTCTATATAGTCACACATTGATCATTTAATAATCAAATATGTTCTATTATGGCAATCTGTGATCAGTTATTTAACTTGTTATGGAGTGTTATAAAATAAATGGAAAATTTGTTTCCTATTTCATGAGTGCTTGGAGTCCTCTAAGATTCTAAAAAGTGATTTTACATAAACTAAAACAATGCAGAAAAGGATACAGTTCTGCGTTCCCTAACAGACCCAATCAAGGAACCAGTGCAGAGAAAGCTATGTATAACAGGTATGCATACCATAACCGAGAGGTCAGAGTGCAAGTACAGAAAACAATTATAAAGTGATTATTCATCATAACAAAATAAACTCACATAATGATACACTGCTGTTCCTTCCTCAGTCCTCTCCAGTTCTAATTTGCACAGACTCCCATTTGGGAAAGAGATCAAATTGACATAGTAATAATAATAATAATAATAATAATAATAATAATAATAATAATAATAATAAAAACAAAATAAACTAGCCCAACTAATTAAATGAAAATATCTAAGGCTAAGCATCAAACTGTTACAGATATCGAACAATTACTTTCCTACTTATTTAGAAAAGCATATATGAACATCTTAAACTGAAATTTACTCTGAATAGCATGATTCCCAGTACATAAAATTCTTAAGGTGTAAAACAAAAATCACATAAGTAGAAATGGGAAATGATAGCTAAGCCGCACTAATCCTGCACTTAGTCAACTAATAACTTAATATAAACAGCTGTAAAATAATTGGTAATGAAGTGTTGTCATTTTGAGAGCAATAAATCATTTAAATTCTAGTAGAAAGACAATTAGAAAATATTGTAAATGAGCACCAGATAATACCTCTCAACCTCTTAGCACATGAAATCTGGACAAAGCCTAAAATAATGGGGGGCAAATGCCCAAAATAGGGACAGATTTTAAATATTGCTCTTAAAAACTTAGAAAGTTGATAGAGTTACAGGATAAGTGTTAGCATGCATTTTCTCAAGGATATGAAGTCTGAAACTCAAATGTATGTCATTATTTACTGCCATCATTCCTCAGTGATTTGCCAGAAAACTACAAATTTTATTAGCAACAGACCAAAAATATAAAACATCATTATTCTAAAGCATATGTAAACATAATGGTTTATGTTGTTCAGCTATACCATATCAACATAATGCAAGTAAGTTTTCCATACAATAAAAGCCAGAAACTCTCTCCCATGTGTAAAGAAATGCAACTATTGAAAAACATCAGGAGAAGGATACCAAATGACCTTTTATTTAAACATTCCTGTGAACATTTTTTCTCAATAACAACATAATTTTTGCAGACACTCATACCTAAACATAGACACTCACTCAAATATATATATGTATATACACACACACACACACACACACACACACACACACACACACACACACACACAAATCAAATATGACCTCATTCAACGCATAAAACTGATTGTTTAAATGTATTTGCTGCCAGGTACATGCATAATTGCTATGGAAATTTCTGATGTCCCATTCCTTTGCCACTACACGCTCCAGAGATCTTAACCTCATTACCACAATCAACAGAATGTGCTGGAGGGACAAGTTCATAGCACAAAGACTGCCCATGCTATGGAATAGACTTCCCATACATGTCAAACAGAGCACCTCACTGGCCCTCTTCAAGATAAATCTTGATGAGTGGATGGGAAATAGAAAATTCACCTCAGGGATCACTCCAGTGGTTCTACATGATAGAGGCACAGGTGGCAAAATGCCAGGGTAATCCTATGGGCTAGCCTTGTAAAGGCTCCAGGGCCATTAGCCTAGAACACACCTATGAACCTTTGAACCTATTATTTAATTTGGTAAGTGAATGCATCTCTAATGCCTGTAACTGCATATATTTTAAGCTGGATTAATGATACCAACAAAACTTTTAACATTTAGTACATGCTGAAACCTATAATAAAAGTACAGTTCTGCGTGTATTTCACAGTACATACATGCACATCACATGGATCATTATGAGATTGTGGGATGTCAAACAGCAATGAGATTGTTTAGTATAAAAGCGGGCATTTTATACGATTGCGGAATATACTTTACAGTCCTCTTTTTCTGTGGACAGACTCTTGCTGTTTGCCTTATCTCAAGCAGTAAGAATTCAGAGTCAGGATTTTAATAGCAGTGTTACAAGATACAAGAGCTATTCTGTATTTCTGTTTCACCATACTTAAAAAATATTGTGCTAACCCCCCTTTGGATTTTATACAGCTGTAACAATTTCCTTTCCAGCATGTATGTTCCTATCATTAAAAATGTGTAGGTGTAAACCCCATACATTACAATAACTTTTCCTAAAAAAAAAAAAAAAAAAAAGGCTCTGAGACAGGCAGAGAGTTCTAAGAATCATAAAATATCTGATTTGCCTTGTACCAGACCCTGTCTGTAAGCTAAATAATCTAAAATAAAACAGAATGATTATGTATGCAGGTTTGTGAAAATAAAAGTATTGATTCTCTCTTCCCATAATTCCCGGCTAATGGAGTAACAGATAAAATATATTCTGGCTGCTGCTGCTTTGAATAACATTCCAGTATTATATCTGATGGGACATGTGGATAAAGAACATGTTGTTTAAAATCCTCATGTAGCCTAGAGGAACGAATAAATGATTACACTCCTCTTCTTCTCTAGAGTAAGAAAGTATTTCCTGTGCTTTAGTTATACAGCTGGGAGGACAGCAGCTTCGGGGACTTTGGTACATAACCTCCTTTGAATGTAGATGATGTCTAGCAATCAACATATTAAAATGCAAAACTAAGCTTGATTAACATACATTACCAAAAACAGAAGTAGCTTTGTCAGTTATAATTCACTGCTTTATCTAAATGTTTCCTTCTTGTGTAGAACTGAAACTCGGTAATGTTAATTAATTGTTTAATACAGGGTATTTGAACTGAACTTTAACTGACACATACAAGAAACCAGAGGTAATAAAAATCATTTTTCCTCCTCAAAGTACAAAATATTATTTTAACTTAATATTGAATTAGTCCAACCCTGCAACAATCGGTCCTGTTTTTCTCTCTCTGTGTAGTGATTGAAGAGATTCGTCTGTGGTTTGTCAAGAACCGATAACATCATTCTCAGAAACCGTGTTAAGAAAAAGTGAAAATGGCAAAGAAGTAGAATTGTAACCATAAATCTCGTACAAGGATAAATATTCAAATTTTAATCAGGAAGTTTGTAGGAGGAGGACTATTACCATAAGTGGGAGAAATAGCCCCTGAGAATTCAGTGAGGAAAGAGTCACAGGATATGAAAGGGATTTCAGATAAACAGTGCTCAGTTTTAGCATGAGATCATCACAGACCACGGATATACTGCATGAAAGTACATCAAGCATTTTGCTTTTGCTTTTGAATCTTTCACTGAAGTATCTGTCACTGTATACATTTTAAAGCTTTAATTTACAAAATAACTTTTCTTATTTTGCACTTAACTATCCCTTTGATTACAGCATTCTTTGTGTATTTCTTTCAGTGTAAATTGGCACTCCCAGCTGGCCCAGTGGCACAATGAAAGGGATCCCTGATTATGATCTAGGCGATATGAGTTTGATTACTGAGTCCAGCACTTGAGGAGTCATTCGGGGAGGGGAGGTGAAAATCAGTATTTTACTAGGTTGCCTATTTTGGGGGAAGTAGGGGTGTCATAAGCAGGGATGGCAACCCTAGTTGTGATAACGAAGGTACGTATCAGATGTTTTCAAAATAGCAAGATCACATATGGACAAGAGTATTCTGCCTTAACAGCCATGTGTTGTTGCACATCAGGCACTGGGCATGTGTAGGGTATATAAATAAAAACAGCCCTGTGGTCACTTGTATGACACTGCACTGTGAAGTCTCAGTCTCCTCATAGGCAATGGCAGGGTTTCAGATTAGATCCATGGTGCAAGAAGTGATTCCCTGTATTCAACAGCGAGGATGGGCTGTTCCTCGGGGCCTAAAAAGTGTTTTTTAAAAAATTTCCACTTACATTATAGTTACAAAATGTATAATTTTTTTTGCCTTCTCTTTGATACCCTCCTACGTCACTATTTCTTTTTCATTATTCCATCTCTTACTTAGTTTAATTTTTATTTTGTTTCTAACTTTTCTTTAGAAACCTGCGTTGTCTAACTTGTGGTATTAGTTTTACAAACTTTCAGTTAATATTACCTTACCTGTCATTTATATTTTTCATAAGTCTTGTTTGTGACTTTTTACATACCCTCTCCCAGGGATTCAATAAACTCCATGTAGGCTTTGTGCAAAGCCTATATGAAGTTTACTTGTTTGCGGTATGAGCAGGCGTACTAATTGCATAAGCATGACACTCATTATGCTTACCTGAAAACAGTGAGCAGTGTACACAGAAAGAGTACACATGGAAGTTTGCCTGTGGCCAAACCTGCTCTGCAAGATTGCGCTGACAGCCACAATGTTTACCAGTGGTGCAAATACTGCAACGACTACAGTATTAACGCATTATAGAAAAGTATGTTCAGTGCAATGTACACTACAACAAGTATTTGCAGAATGAAACAACAGATGTTGGGGTGATCAGCAAGGGCAAATACAATGCAACATAAATACACTAGGCAGAGAAAGTGTGCTGATTAAAATGGAAACAGTTATGAATGATAGGAATGAAGAAAAGAGGAATTGGACATGTGAAATACGGCAATGTACCCAAGATAGTATATGTCACTGCATGTACACTTCCAGGACAAGTCAGTAGCTTGACATTAAGCACATATGTAGAAAGCACCGTATGTACTGCTGTTGACACCTCCTGTGTGAGTATATGTATATCACAGCACATGATAGTTATATGTGGCTGTCACAAAAGGTTACATGTCAATAGAGATGAATGGTTGTGATATAAACATCACTGACATGCACAATGGATAGAACATTTAGCAAGGATTGTGTATACAATGGTGGGTATGTGCATGGCTGTGAAGATCTGCAAATTGACTTGCTTGAATATGACTAGAATGTCAGCATACCTTACTACCAATGATGGAGACATAGCAAAAGGCTCATGGACAACAGCTGTCAGAAGCAGACACAATCAGAAAAAAATGTAAAATATTAACAACATTAATCTGTGACATTGCCAGAATATGTGAGTTTAAGTTATTATACATGTTCAACAGGAAAAGACATGTACAACTATAATGACTGCCAGTATTCTATGAGGGGAATTCACCACCACTCTTCCAAAAATAAACTATCTTTGGAGGGGTTAAGTGGGACAGTGTTAAACTTGGAGTTGAATTCAGGGGCAATTCTGGCCATTTAAGAGATTGGCATGACACATAAACCTCAAGCCACACATGAAACAATCAAACCCATGCAGTCAGTGATCTCCATATTTATTGAGTGCAACACAGAAAGAAGTATCACGTGTACATCTTGTACAACACCTTGAAGGGAAGTCTGCACTGTCCATTCCTAATAGGTATGCACAACAAAGAATAATTCTGTATGGATGACAAGATGTGTGCAGACTCACTGTGCCAAATGTAATACACTTGACTAAAGCATCCATGGCTGACATAGGTATTAGCCATAAGAATAACAACACTGTCAATGTGATATTTTGTTCACATACCAAACAATGCATGGAGAACATTCTACATGTGAAATAGTACAGGTTCCTGCATTGCTCCCCAGTGCATGGTATGTCAGTCACACTGGAGACAGTCTCGGTTAAACTGTTGCAACCCTCAGCCTTATACTGAGATCCAGTATAGTTCCCCTGTATCAACCTACAGCTGTAGTGCTTTGCAAGGACTTCAATAAATATTTTTCACTCCTTCTCACCCTACCTTTGAGCCCTGAGTTGAGCATCATCCTTCCCATCTCCTGCCATGTCTGCACAGGTCCTCCAACAACAGTAAAAATGTTTTCTTGCCAATTCATGGCATTGCATTTTGTGGCCAGCGTGCAAACCCTCACAACTATCCCAACCAAATTTGTGTGATGTTAAGTGGAGAGCAACATTGCCAAATAGAGAGGATGGCAGGTTATAAAATGGGAAGAATAATGTGACAGCTGACATTAATTTATGCATGTACGCTGTTATACCTGACAATAGTTTGTCCAGCAGTCAACACTGATATGTTAAATGACTTGTCTTTTAAAACTTGAGTTTGGGGGTTCAATTGTATAACTTGACACATATTTTGTGGGGTCTTTCACACTGAAAAAAGTAATGTGTACAATGTGGGATTCAAACATGTGCAGAAAAGAGAATACATATATTTCCACATAGGTGTTTTTGCCTCATTGCCTCAGAAAGAGTTTTTGCCAATCATGGTCGTTACTAATATAAACCTTAAAGAGTGGTGCTACACTTCAGTTAACCATGCATGTATGCGACCTGAGAAGGTCCAGGTTTGTGCATTCTCAGGTGTATTGCAGGAGTAATATGTGACAATCTTCTGGAAATGCATATATTTGTATTACTTTCAGAGTAGATTTTTGAGTTCTTTTTCAGACCACACAATATATTCTGCTTTACAGCTATACTTGTGTTATGGAAGGTGTGTAGATGACTGTCAATAAATTATGAAGTCCATCCCGGGTCTGAAAATACATTTATAATTCCAGAATCATAGCTGTCATGCTATACCATTTACACATACAATAAGATATTATACCACGTGTATGCGCAATCAATTTGCTATACGTAGTTATTGTTATGTATAATTATCTTTATATTATTACTTTTGTTAAAAATTACAGTAGAGTGTACTGGATTACAACCATGGCTCACTGGGTTCTGGCCATGAACTTAAACCTCGTGCCACAGGGCAAGCTAGGCAGCATATGTATTTTTTGCACTCAGTACTGTCCAGAATCCTTCAGCAGTGAACCCTGTTTGTGCACAGGTAAGAAATGCTCAAATGACTCAGGCAAAAGCAAATGTATATAATGTCTGTTAGTACACATTATACTCATTTCTCAGTAAAAAAGAAAAAATACTGACAAACCTGAACTACATTCTACCTATTTTATCTATTGTGTACCTCAGTGTATTTATACCTTGTCCTACACACAGTTGGGTCACAGGTGTAATTTCTGCTGTTATTATCATCCAAGGTGCTAACCTCCTTGCAATGCCGCTAAGCATGATTATGCTTCCTAAGGTAACTGGCATTCATTTTTAATTTTTTATACATTTGACTGTGTTTGCACTAAGGCAAACACTGTGCAAATATTAAAGACAAAAAAAAATAAACATATATTAAACAATCACACAGCTCTGGATTTAAATGATCAGAGTAATGAAATTAGAAAACACAGTTGAAGTGTGTTATCTCTTTTTGTTACAGACACAACTTTGCAACAGCAATCAAATCATGTGCATACAAGCAATTCATAATTCCTCTATAGTATTAACAGGATATACAGTTGTACATTCTCAATTGGTTGTGGCTAATATATTTAGAACAATGAATGATTGCAAACCATTTATGAATATGTTTGCACAAATGCAGCTCTGTCTTTTTGTATTGTGTTCATTCTTCGCTTAACTCTGCTGTAATCTCAAACATGCAGTCTATAGTGCATTTGTATAATTTCCTTTAAATGTGTGATAAAACAGTTTTCAGCAAAGGCAGGAGAGTTTTGCTATTAGTGATCAAAAATGATAAATGTGTCATGTTTTGTTTAATTTAAAAGCTGTCTAAAATTAGTTGCACACTTTGTTAGTTTATCCTCACTGACAAACCCACTGCAGTGAAAGTTGTCTGAATTGCTGTTTTGTTTTCCTTTCTTCTCACACTAATCATTCACAGTTGCAAGCCTTTAACAACTAATAATGGTGTAGAACCTACACTGTTTATGGCTGCTACATGAAATCAAAAGTTAGGTATTCAGGAACTCTAATGAGTTCACACCTCATTTGCATCTTCACAGTACTCAGAGGGCTGAATCTATACCATAATAAGGTAACCACATAGCTAGGGAACTTGAGAGTGAGGAGAATTGTGTATTTGAAAAAAAAAACAGAAGATTGGTATACCTTTGCAGGTGATTTCTCTGCAGAAAAATTGTAATTTGGCTAACATTTGCTTGTATTATTCAAGTACATTTTAAATTTTGTGAAATGTTACAAATGTATTCATATAGCCAGAAGGAAATGGGACTTGTATCTGTATGCACTTCTTATACTTTACTATTAGCAAAGGCATTTTTGGCAGGCATTTACATTTCTGAGATTATAGACCAGTAATACTTTCAACACATCTATTATTTTTAAAATTTGATTTTACAATGTTCTATGTTATTGAAGAGAAATGTAATGTACATGTCATTGACACTGCTGTTATGCTTCTGAGATGGCCCAGGGCTACCTCTATGGGAGTGCTGGCCACAGTGAGAAGTGACTAGCATTCATAAAATGACTTTTCTATTGTAAATGTATACATATCCATATAATTGTGTGGAAAGCATATATACATTACTTCTGTTGTATTCATTAGTTTGAGCAAACCTTCATTTTTGGTGTTTTGGAGTGGGGGAGCCATCTACCATTCTGTGGTCCATGAAGAAAAGTGTATTTCAATGAAAAAGTGTAGGCATCCTGATATTTCTGTGGGAAACATATATAGATTATTTATGTGATATTCCTTGTTTTATACAGACCTTGGTTTGTGTGTGAGTGGGAGGTTGGACAACCACCTAACCTGCACTTGTACTAAATGAAAAGTGTGTTTCAAGTGCTTAATGTTGAAAAAAGGGTACACATACTAATTATTTTATGCAAGTAATACATTATTTATGTGATATTTATCTGTTTTATCTTTCTCTGTTTTATGTCACATAGGATTATGGCACCCAAGCCTGCACATCCACAAAAAAAAAAAAAAACATTTTCAGTGATGCAGAAAGTTAGGAAAAAATATACACTCTGAGACATCATGGAGCCTTTCTGCTTGAGAGATGATGTTGGGATATGACTGCCAGAAAGGAGATTTGAGCCAGTTAGTCAATGATGTCAATGCAGTCAGATGTCATAGCAGACATTATGATCAGTTGCAGCATAGAGCCACTGATATGATTTCATCAGGCTGGAGGAGGACAGCTGCAGTTGCCTGAGAACACCTGGCTCCAAGGGGTAGTCCTGCCTCTGAGCTAACCAGTGATACCAAATGAGGAGCTCCTGTCCACTGTTATAGATCTAGATAGCTCAGTGGAGACTGGACACCATTTGCTTAATGTTAGTGTTGATGTGGCTGGGAAGACAAGTGTGTCCCAAGAACTGCTTCTAGGTAAGCTTACATATGACAAATGTTATATCTGCTTGTAGAATAAAATATATAATTTGACTACTACTTCATGTGAATTTTTTTTTGCATCTTACTTATAGATAAGTAATAGAGTTATATAAAAGACTTGTTCAGTACACATGGGTGTGGGTAGACATCTCCGTCAAGTTTCAGGTTCAGCTACTTCTTGCAGGACATATAAGAGATTGTGTATTCACTGTCCCCCTGTGTTATTCCCATTGTGATAATTAATTGCCATCCTTTCCTTGCTTCATTTTTTTCCAGGACCATCCTTCCTGCAAAGTGCAGAGACATCTGCACATGATATGCAAATATGTATTTGCTTATTACTAAGCATTATTTAGCTATATAATTATCTGTATGTGTGATAAGGGTGTAATGAGTATCAATATTGCTGTACCATCTGCAATTCTGTCCCCAGTGTTACTTTTTTATCATCTATATTGGTTTAGTATTTAGTGCAGTGGTAGTTTCATTCCTGTGTTTGCTGCTTATTATCACAGGTGATCCTGAAAATGGAAGTATAGGAATTATACCACCAGATGTCAGAGTATTGGTAGGCTCTGATAAAGATGGTGGCCAAATGAAGGCACAGTTGGAGAATGCAGAGGTTGAATTTGGCACTGAGGTTGTGATTCCCACATCCCCTGTATTTCCTTCAGACACGGTCATTATGCTTATGCATACCCATTCCACTGATCCCTTAGATAAAGGACAGGTTGAGGGTGACACTCTTGATCAGGGTCATGTGGTTAATGTGGCTTCAGTGCTGGTTTTCTCTGGCCATAGCCAAAGTGTGGGTGAGATGCCACACAGGAGGGATGGTAGGGGTGATCAGAAGACATTTGTTGTCCACCCTCCACCTGATTCTGATGTGTCATTACATGCCACTCAATGTATGTTTAGAGCCATCATAGAGGCATAGGCATGTTCCACTAAGGCTTCTGAAGACATGCTTAGGGTTCTAGATGTGGCACAGGCTGACATGTGTGACTTCCTCTGCCATGTGGCTGATTCAATGGATCAGATGAATGACATGGTGGAACAGGCAGTGTCTGTAATAGAACATCTACTTGGAGAGAGACAGCATCCACTTGACCACAGGTTCACAATATCATCTGCTGTTATACAACATGGCTGTGCATAATCCCACTCTCATAGTGGCAATACATCCGCTGCTCCATCAGTGGTTGAGGTGTCCACACCCAGACAGGGTTGGCTATGAGGTCAATAATCTGGTCATAGTCGTGTGGAGAGCTCATCCAACAGACATCGTGCAAGATCAGGTAGCATCAACACATCTGACTATGGGCATGGACGTGCCAGTGCAACTCCTGACAGAGACAGTTCTGGTGGTTGGAGGTGATGACGATGAATTGATACATCTACCATGCACAGCTCACACCTGTCCGACATGGCAGGATGTAGAGCTAGCACAGAGCTTGGCTGTGTTTATGCAGACACATGGACACATTTCACATTGAGTCCCCATACAGACACACACACACACACACACACACACACACACACACATACATAACAGGCACGTGAGACATTCATGAGGCTTGCAGGTCATTCTATCTCAGTGGCCATTTGATAATTAGTTACATCTCTGCCACCTGTGTTTCTTACTCTCACACACTCTCACTATCTTTGTGTCAGCCTTGGCCTCCTGCCCCCTCCAAACCCCACCTTGTGCAAATGATGATAACTGTGCCATCAACTTGTTTCTATCCTTTGGATTCAGGGATGCATATTTATTTTTTCTGATGCACGGGGTGCATAGCTAACTGAATGCTTAGTATATGTACTTGTAATGCTATTTTGAAACTATTACTGATTTCTTACAGCCTTTTTACTATTGTGATGACTACCCTGAAATCATTGCTCTATCATTCAGGCTTATAGCCCCACTTGTGAGAATGTAGGGATACTGCTTTTTCTATTGTGTGTATTTTTGATGCAGTAGGCATGGTAGCTGATAAACAGCAGAAATCTGTCGACATGTCAGTCCTGTCACATATTGATGTTTTTGCATGGAAAATTCACACACTTTCTACTTAGGTACATTTTCAAGTAACAGCATGCAAGTATCTGCCATTCATTTTTTTCTTATCCGTTTTTTTTCCTGTTCCAGGTTCATCACTAACATTGATAATCCTGCAGTTGTAACTGTTGTAATTCGGGCCTGACTCTGTCTGATGCTAGCAGTACCCAGCTATTACATGAGTAAGGAAAGGTTGTGAGCATTGCCTGGCATAAATTTTACTGTATGTATGTGGACAGAATGAAAGTTGTACTCCTTAGGTGATCAGTATGTGTGCTGTCCATTGCTTCTTGGCCAGGGCAAGGGCATATATTGTATGCCTATGTCTGCTTACACCTACAGCCGCTGGTGGTTTCCCTCTGACTGCTCAGCTGCATGTGACTGTGATGATCTTGCCAGTGGTGGTGGAATGTGTGCTCTTTTCCGCTGGTGTTCCTATTGCAGCTGTTTTCACAGGATAATATTGTGTAGGATAGCAGATGCAGTGATAATTTCAGCACAAGTACTGTAGGACCTCCCCTGATGTATCTAGGCACTGAAACTGACTTCAGCAGCCCAAACACATGCTCTATTATATTTCTTGTTTGAGCATGTGCCTCATTATAGCATTCCTCCATGGGTGTGTGTGCATTTCTGATGGGTGTCATCAGCCATGGTTCAAGTTCATACAGTGCATCCCTCACTAAATGGCTTTGTGGGATATCCCCCAGTTAAACCTGTGGTAGAGCTGTGAGCTGTGCCAGATATGAGAATCATCACTGCTGGGGTGTCCAGCACACACATTCAGGATGATTCCCTTAGTGTTACACATGACCTGGCAATCAATGGTGTGGAATTCCTTTCTATTTATGTAGACCCTTCTCTGTTCCATGGGTGGTGCTTTGATCTCAATGTGTGTGCAGTCTATGGCTATGGGGTAGAAATCCTGCATAGTTGCAGCTCTGTCCTCAGGGGTATAGTGAAAATATACATAGTCACTCACATGCTGTAGCATAGCATTCAGGAATTGATACAGGATCCTGGATGCTGATACCTATGACACCCCCAGCATGTCCCCTGTTAGTCTCTGGAAGGTTCCTGTAGCTAAACTTCTGAGTGAAGCACAGACCTTGGTCTCCACAGGTATTGGTTCTCCTTGGTTTGCCCTTGCTGTCAGTTGAAGATGACAGAGGTCACAGATTTCCTGGACTGTGTGTCTATCCACCCTGTAGCAGTCTACTATTTCCACCTCATGCAGACCATGAAAAGTTAAACAGGGTCTAAACACCCTTCTTCCTCTTGCCCGAGGTCTGTCAGCAGCAACAGCATAGACTTGAGCCTGTTGCACATACATATTCTGGTGAGCAGCAGCAGACCCTTACATTTTTTTTCTGTGTGGTGTAGTTTCCATGACTGTAGGCCAATAGGTTTTGGAATTTGAGGCAAAAACCTACACTAAGTGTACATGATTGCTTTATAGCTTGATGAATAGCTCCACCATCTTGGATTGATTAGCATACAAATCAGCTGCTTATGTTGTAATTAGCATGCCACAAATTTTACTGTATTGGTGTGGCTCTACACATCACGTAGTGCTGCTTACTGAATACAAATCAGCACATTGTCATGTGTGCATCACACCATGACGTGCACATGTTTTTAGCGAGCTGTGTAGGATTTATTGACTCCAGCCCTCTGTTTAATAAGCTTTTCGCCTTCATTCTTTTTTCATGTGGTTTATAGCTGTGTTCGACAGCTGTCACTGTTTCTTACTATGCTTTCTAGTGCTATTATTTTTTTTTCTTGCTGTACCTAGGTGAATATTTTCCAGTTGATTAGTCAAACTGATTTTATAGACAGATTTTTTTCTATTCACTCAGTAATTGTACCTGGCTGGTGCATGTATTGCTTTCTGCCCCACACAGCATGCTGCATTTAGCTTACAATGTTTATGAATATACAAAAGTCGAATAAAACAACACAAAGATGACCAAAAGCCTTTCTGTAGACACAGTAATTCAAAATGAAAAAACAACAGTAGGGCTATCACGGCTCATAGCATAAAGTTTAATGAAGTGCACACAGGATAAGCACTTTCGGAAACAATTCCTTCATCAGATCCAACACAATGAAATACAAACTCTGAAGGCACATATTTAAAGCTCAAAAGGACCAATAATCTCATGAGAACAATTAAAACCAATAAAATCACTAGCTTGATTTGGCGGGACAGTTTCC
Source organism: Protopterus annectens (assembly GCF_019279795.1). Lineage (NCBI taxonomy): Eukaryota > Metazoa > Chordata > Ceratodontiformes > Protopteridae > Protopterus > Protopterus annectens. The sequence goes on along the minus strand of NC_056733.1, from coordinate 1,170,748,308 downwards.
ATACAAGGGAGACTTTCAGGCACGTCCTTTTGCTTATATAATTTGCTAGAGTCGATGTGCGCTAAGATACTGCATATTGGTTTAAAGCTCAATATCTTTACCTGTAGTATTGTTAAGCAATCTCATATTGTTTTTAAAAGCCTTGTATCTAGTGTTTGAGGAGTGTGCTGCATAACATATTGTTAACGTCGTGGAGTGTACTGGCTAATTGTTGTAACCTATTTCACACAAGGGCAAAATCAGAAACTCCCTTTTGCTAATATACTTTGTTAAGACTCAATAGTATAAAGCATGTTGTTTTGAGCCTAGTATCTAGCGATCAAAGAGTGTGTTGCTTAATATATTGTGAGAACGCTGTGGAGTGTACTGCCAACTGTATCTCTGAAAACGCCAACCTACACACGTGCATTCCAACCAAATCACTTTCCTCTCTTAATACTTAATTAGATGCCGCTTTGAGCCACATAGAAAGGCTACACTACCTAATTCATGTTGTAGTGCATACTTTTAAAGATTCGAGCGATCTTACATATTTACTGTTTAATAAGTGCTCCCTAGTCTCTTTATTGGTTATATAGTCTGGGAACGCCGTGGAGTATTCTAGTTAAGTGTTTTCTGTAATCTCCAACTCACACACGCGTATCACAAAGTAAAGTACTAAAGCGTTCCAAGACACATTGTCTTTGCAATATTCCCGGCTTATGCCGTTTCAAAAATACATTTTACTATAATATTACCAGGCCTATGCTGTAGTGACTAAGTTAAGTGTGTGCAATTACCTTCCTTGCTAGTGTATTTTAAGATACACACACAGAACTAAACATTTGTACTCTTTTATTCACACTCAGTTGCATTGTTATTGTATACATGTTATCTCTTCCTTGCTTATATCTCTTATATATATGTACAGAAGCTCACAAATGTATTTTCTTTAACCACTGTTAATTGCATTTTTTAACTGAAACAAACTGTTAGCCAAAGTGTTAAACTTTTTACCCACTACTGCTCTCAACAACTATAGACTCGTATTATAGTTGCTGATCTAATGTGTCTCTCTATTACTAAAGTACTATTTCTTTCCCAACTTTCTCTCCTGTCTCCAGCTTTCAGGCCCTGTAATTACCCTCTGTGGATATGCCTGGGTGGACGCCTAGACCTAAACTAAAGATAATACAAGCTCAACCAATTTTGCAAGCAATTTTCACTACTTTGCTGCCTCATCCCCTTTATTTGACTTGAACCAAGCCACTCCTTGAAGGAACCAAGGAAGTATGTGCATCTGCTGCTAAACCTATATAGTTAGTTTAGTTATAAGCTTATTTAGGTGGATCGAGCTTCCTGCCAGGAAAGCCAGCAGCAGACCCTCCTTTTTTCCTTTTTTGTATATCTATACTTCCCCCTCGCCCAGCTCCCCGACCTACACTGACCTCCCTCTCTCTCCCAATTCAATCTACTCCAGAGATAGCCTTGGTGGAGCCACAGACACATTTCAGCATCTGTCCACTAGATGGCACCCTCTCTCCACTAATTTATTTCCAATTCACTAACTCTCTTATATTTTTTTCTGTTTAATCTCTAACTTTACTTTTTCCCTTTTAAGCACTGCAAATTCTAACTTTGCTTTCCTCTCTTAAAACGCCATAGCCCACTCTATCCGGCAATATCCCTGTCCCCTGTACTTACCTGTCTGCAATCCACACTCCACTGATAGGTTCTCGAGCTCCCCTTGTATTCCTTGGCTCTACCCGCTCCGTTCCCCTACCCTGCCCCCAATTTCCAGCTGCCCCCAGCACCTCTACCTTTATTCCTCACAAACCATACCCACTGATCCAATTAACCAATCAATCTCCATTCCCTTGAAACACCCATTCTCTTATCCCACCCACTTTAATCTTCAATTACCCCACCTAGTTTACCCCACCTATCCAATTGCTTTCAATTACTCTATTAACAAACACCCTTAAACCACTACCACATCAAACATTACTCTACTTCCCACTCCTTTCTCTAATATAAAAGACCTACCAGCTTCATGACACATTCAATCACTCTAGAATTCTCAAATTGTTTAGTAACTACTTAACAACTCTTAACCTCATCTCATTATGCTTTCTAAACCTTTACTCATCTCCCTTCTTCTACTACTACTTCTACAGTTTTCCTTTATTCTCTACATCACCCAGCCCATTAATATCTACCACTCACAATCCTTCCACATAACTAACCATCTTACCTCATCTGTCCAACACTCACACACCCCAATTTCTCCACACCTATATCCCATAAAAAAATCTACTTTTTCCATACAAACTTCTTACCTCACATAGACATTCTACTCCCATTGTAACTAGCAAATCTTCCAGTAACATAATTGAGCCCAATGTATACTCTAAACTTTCCAATTACCTCTCTAACTCTATCCTACATCTAATTACCACCCTTTTATCTGGAGATATCCATCCTAACCCAGGTCCCCCCACCTCAACATCTATAAACAAGTCCATACTACTTACCTCTTTAAACTCCCAAAGCATAGTCAACAAAATCCCAAACCTGCATGCCTGGCTTACACACAATAAACCTGACATCTTATCCATCTCTGAAACATGGTTAAAACCTCATATAAAAGACTCTGAAATAATCCCACCCAACTATTCTATCATTAGAAAAGACAGATCTCATGAAAAAGGGGGTGGTGTAGCTCTCCTATACTTATCCTCACTATCAGTTACTCCCTATAATAAACCCACTCCCCACTTTAATAACGCTGAATTACTACTAACATTACTCTAAATCAACAAACACAAGCATGTATGTATAGCTTCCCTCTACATTCCCCCAGGAGACAATATTTCTACACTTGAAGACATTCTCTCCTGGCTCTCCACCAACATCAGCAATGAAACAATAATTCTAGGAGACATGAATGTCAATTGGGCCTCCATTCAGTCTCCCTCTAACCCACTTAACATTAACCTCTACAACTTCTCTCAGCTTATCAACTCTATAACCCGCCCCTCAAAAAAACTCTCCAGTGGCAGTACCCTGGACTGGATCTTAGTCTCTCACCCCCATTATTACTCTGACAGCGGTACTCTCCCCAATCCTCTTAGTGACCACTTACCCACCTTTACACACCGACTCCCCTCACCCCTTCATCGTACTCATAACTTTATTACTACACATAACCAAAAAAACTTTAATCCAACAGCTTTTTCTAACTCTCTAAAAGCAATAAATTGGAACAGCCTAAAAACACTTCCTCTAGATAATGCAGTTGCCCACTTCAACACAACCTTCTTAAACCTCCTAGACCACCACGCCCCCCCCTAAGAACAAAAAGAATAAAAAACAAAACTGCCCCTTGGCTTACCAAAAATACACTTGCTACATTGTGACACAGAGACAAACTCTGGACACACTACCAGATAAATAGGACCCCCCCCCTCATCCAAAATGAATATAAAGCACTTCAAAATAAAGTAAAAAAGCTCATCATCACTGATCGACAAAATTACTTCTCCTTACTCCAAAACAACAATAAAACAAACCCTCAGAAATTCTGGAAAGGCATCTCCACTCTCCTAAATCCCAGTAAACCAGACACCCCTACCCCAGACCCAAATGCTTCCAATACAGACTTAGCTACCCAATTTAACTCTTTTTTACTGATTCTATTTCCAAATTAACCTCATCCTTCTCTAACACCACTGCTCTCTCCCATCTACCCCCACCCTCGTCTACTTATCCTCTACCATCAACCACTAGTGCACCCCCTCTCCCATCTTCTAACTCTACACCCTCCTCCTCTTACTCCACTCTCCCTCCCTCTTCATCACCCTCACCCCCAGATACCCCCCACTCCCCACCTTTCTCTTTAAAACCCATACCCATATCCCATTTTCTAACTCTACACCCTCCTCCTCTTACCCCACTCTCCCTCCCTCCTCATCACCCCCACCCCCAGATACCCCCCCTCCCACTCCCCACCTTTATCTTTAAAACCCATATCCATATCTACCATAAAAAAACTCCTTCTAATACTGAAGCCAGGTTCAAATGCTCCTGATAATATTCCTTCACAATTCCTGAGCATAGCTGCTGAAGCAATTGCCTACCCACATTAGTATTTTAATAAACCGCTCTATCCAAGAAAGCACAGTACCTGTAATTTGAAAAAAGGCCTTTATCATACCCCTGCATAAAGGAGGCAACAATAACAATGTCACTAATTTCTGCCCCATTGCTATCCTGTCTCCCATCCCTAAACTCCTTGAAAAATGTATCCAATTACAACTCCTACCATATTTCATTGATAACCACCTATTAACTCCCACACAACATGGTTTCAGACCAGGCCACAGCACCATGACAGCCCTCCTCTCCTTCCTGGAAACTGTAAACAAAGCCCGAGACTCAGGTCATAGTGTTTCTACCCTTTTACTGGATCTCTCTAAGGCCTTTGACACTATCTCCCACAACCTTCTTCTATCTAAAGTCTCTAAACTTAACCTTTCTCCTCTCTGAACTGGTTCTCTAGCTACTTATCCAACAGATATCAAGCAGTAAAATGGAAAAAGGCTACCTCCTCATTCCTTAATACCCTAACTGGAGTTCCACAAGGCTCCATATTGGGTCCCCTCCTCTTTAATATATTTATTAATGACTTCCGCAACTCTATCCCCTTCTCTAATATCATCCAATATGCAGGTGACTCTACCATCATTTGCTCAGCCACTTCTATCCCCACACTTCTAAAGCTAACTCAAGATGCTTTTTCAACTACTGAACAATGGATGAAAAAAATCACTTAGCACTCAATGCTTCTAAAACCAAATTAATGGTATTTACTCCCTCTAAAGTCACCCCTTTCAACAAAAACACATTTTGTATTACTAGTCATAACAACACAACCCTGGAACTGGTATCAGAGACCAAGCTACTTGGTATCCAAATTGACAATCAGCTTAAATTTAACTCCCACATACAACTAAATATAAAAAAAAACATCAAAAACTAGGCATGCTTTATCGACAAAATCATTATCTTACACCCACCACTAAACTCACCCTCTCTACATCTTTTCTCATCCCCTCCCTTCTCTATGGAGCTCCACTCCTAACTAATCTACAATCCTCTCTGAAAACTCAACTATCTTGTTGCTACAACAAAATCACCAAGTTCGCCACTAGCCATAAGTCCTCCACTCACCACTGTTCCTCTCTCCACAAACTAAAATGGCTAGAACTACCCAATCAGCTTATCTATACCCAACTCACTCTAGCACACAAGCTCATTCTCAACCCCTCACTCTGTCCCTCCCTTTCCTCTGCATTTAAAATGCACCTACCTGACAGAGTGCTAAGATCTAACAACCAAAATCTTCTAGAAGTATACAAACCAGCTTGTCCCCCAGGCAAACACCTCCTATCCTTTAGTCTAGCACGACTCTGGAACTCCCTACCACCATCCATTTGTACTACCCCTAGCTACTCTATCTTCAAAAAAACTCTTCACTCACATCTAGTATTCCAATGGGAATGCTCCTGCTGCCACCCTACATAACTTACCCTGCAAATTTTCATCTTCTCTTTTTTTCAATAGAATTCTTCCTTTTCATATATTCTTGTTGATTAATTGCTAAATTTATATAATTATTGCCTATACCTCTCACTGCAAGTTTACTAACATGTATTAACGTTCCTGTATATATCTTGTAATTATTCCTTTAAAATTCTGTATTACCTGTTCATTTATCTCTAACCTAGACTGTTTGTAATATTTGTCCTTGTCTAATCCAGTTGTATATTTTCAATCTATGACATATAGTAATGTTAATAGTCTTTGGTCTGCTCTATTTTATAAAACATGTAAGCTTATAATCTACATCATATTGTAACCTTGATTGTTTATGGAGCTTTTCACCCCAGGACTCCATTGAAAACGGGTTCACTTTGGCCCAATGGACTATCCTGGTAAATCAACTGCAAATAAATAAAATAAAAAAATAAAATGATTGCATTAAACAATAATTAAAAGGCAATTTACAATTAAATACATTTTTGAAATCTGCCCCATACTAGCAAACTAAAAATGCAAGCACAGATTTTTAGCATAGCAAAGAACAGTACTAACATATCAAAAAGAGTTTTGCGTCATCTAAATACAGTAGGCATTAAACATTCAGAAACATACCTGCAAAATAAAAACACAGGTTTAAGAGGTAGCTGTTAACATAAGAGAAACAGTGGAATATACCATTGTGTCATTGTCTGGGAGCTTTCAAATTAGGTTTCAAAGGGATGTAACCATTCAGACCAGGGGGGATATCAGCTCGCAGATCAGCTATCCAATTCGTCTCATTCACCTCTGTGCTATTCCTAATGTCACCCCCCCCCCAATAGTGGGCTTAATACTATCTATCACCATAAAAAAGAACTTATGATCCACAAATTCCTTAACATGCTGGAATAATGCATCGCTCTCCAGTCCATTTCAAATAATGCCAACATGTTGTAAAATGCGCTGTTTCAACATCTGATTAGTCTTGCCAACATAAAATGAGGTGCAGTGATCACAGCTGGCTATATAGACCATGTTCTTATTGTTGCAAGAAGCATATCCCTTATAACAATACCGTTTATTAGTAACAGGATGTATAAAGATATTAGAGCTTTTAATAAATGCACAAGCTTTGCACCTCTTGCAAGAATATGTGCCTTTCTTGGTACTCTGAAACATGGCACTAACCATATCAAATGTTTTATAACAGAACATATCCTTCAAATTGATTCTTTTTGTACATAAAACATGGAGCATCTCCTACTATACCCTTAATGTTACTGTCACCGTTAACAGTTTCCATTTGCTACATATAATATCACAGACTTGCCTAGAGTCACTACTGTAGACATGTGGTATTCTGACTGTTTTAGAGTTACTGCTCATAACAGGCAAATTATCTCCTTGTTTAGAGGAAAACCATGGTTAGCCTTTCTTATAATGCATACTTTTAAGGTCACCTATGGTTCTATTAATTTCTTTGTTCTTATAACCCAATTGAGCTAAGTTAACAGCCACCTTTTCAGCTTGATGGAGAAAAATATCCTCCTGAGCACACAGCCTGTATGCTCTTAAAAACTGATTGTTAACAATAGTGGGAAAAATATGAGGGGAATGCATGCTGACCCTATGCAGCAATGCATTTTTCCAGCATGACTTACAAAATAATGTGGTGCTAAACTTCCCATATGTATCAAGTTTTAATAAAACATCCAAGAACTCTATTTGGTGAGAGGAGGCATGAACTGTAAATCTCATAAATTCCGTAGTGGACTCTAAATAATCCACAAAATTCTGTAACTCAGCTTGAGTACCTGCTCATAAAATAAAAACATCATCAACAAATCTGCGATAGAAAAAAACATGCTGTACCCAGTGGTTATCTCGATGCAAAACATATCTATTGTCCCATTGTGCTAATGTGCTAAAACCAAGTTGGCATAACTGTTAGCGCAGAGTGTTCCCATAGCAACACCTATGCACTGTAAATAAAGAGTGCCATCAAAACAAAATACATTATTATTCAAAATAATCTTCAGAAGACTGTAGATACGAATTACAACATTTCTATCTAGTAGTGAAAATCTCTCATTATAATTGCTAACAAAATCTAAGCCAACATCATTAGGAATGACCATAAACAGACTGGTTATGTCCAAAGCTACAAGCAAAAGGTCAGAATTCTTATTATAAACATCTGTAAATGCATAAAGTTGTTTGACAAAATATGCAGAGTCTCTTAAAACTGTCGAGGTGTTACCAACCATTGGTCTGAGCTGCCTCTCCACCCATATCGAGAGCAGCTCTGTAATCCATCCAGCCCCTGCCACTATGGGTCATAGAGGGGGGGCTGACAAGGCCCTTATGCACCTGAAATAATGGGAATAGTCAGATGTTCTACTGCAAAATATTCATACAATTCTTTAGATATACACCTGGACATATGTAAATCATATAGATCAGATTTTACCTTCTGTATCACATTCCTCAGTGATAATCTATCAACTTCAATGTATGCATCATCTCCCATTAACACAGAATGCATATCAGAGTGGTATCTGTCACTATCCAAAACCACCACAGCTCCACCCTTGTCACCAGGTCTTACAAGGATATCACTGTCATGCATCAGATCATTCAAAGCACACCTCTCTTCTACTGGCAAGTTATAGTGACCTGGTCTATGTTGACTGTTGTAACATTTAATCTCTTTCTCACATATCATTAAAAATGTCTCTACCAGGGGATGTATGTTAGGTGTATATGTGCTGGGATTCTTAAAATCAACCCTGCTGCCACTGGACTTATCACTATTTCATTGTGTTGGATCTGATGAAGAAATTGTTTCCGAAAGCACTTATCCTGTGTGCATTTCATTAAACTTTATGCTACGAGCCATGATAGCCCTACTGTTGTTTTTTTTTTTTTTTTTTTTTTTTTTTTGGATTACTGTGTCTACAGAAGTGCTTTAGGTCATCTTCATGTTGTTTTATTTGACTTTTGTATATTGGATCTACACAATGAGATACATGGCAGAATCTAACCACATCAATGGTGATCTGGAAGTTGCTTATGGACCCTGATTTATCAGCATCTAAGCTTCTTCAAGAGTGTGGGAAAAGACTGTTGAATTTGACCGCTAATCCTCTCCTATCCGTGTGTTTACAGCACTCTACAGGAGGTAATACATTACGAGAAAATGTACCTGATGATTTTTATAAACTGTATCATGATTTGGAGAAGGAGTTATTTAATTTGAAGTGGCTACAGTGACAATGCATGCATTTTGAGGCATGCTTACACTTTAGAATTATACCCAGGGATCTAAGAATAATTTGTATGCCCTCTTATGGCATAGAATTCCCAGAATTACTAGCCAAGTGGCAAAATATAAATTTAGAATGTAGTAACAAATATATGGAACTGCTAATAGAGTATTTTTCACCTCAGGAGAAAGAACTTACTAGGAGGATTGCTGTTCTACAGTCGCGTTTACTTAATGAATTTGTACATGAAGAGTGTATATTAAAGCATCACAATCCATGAACACATTGACTTTGGATGAGCAACGATTATCTGACAATAATATTGCTACTGCTGTAAGAGTTTCTGCAAGTAATTCTTACCGACAATTTGTTCCCTTTACTCAGCTTAGTCCAGCTGTCAGTAATGTTTGCATGAAAACAATGCTGCAGGAGTTTAAATTTCCACGAGTAATGGTGTGACTTTGAACAATATTACTACTGTTTTGGCCTCACAGCCTGATGATGAAAGGAGTCTGGGAGCCAGACCCAAGGTGGGCTCCAATTTTTTACCGTTTGTTCTGCAATTATCAGCACAGGTGAAAATGTTCACACAGCAGAATGCAAACAACAGGTCAATAAGCTGCAGCAGAAAAATCCATAGTGTGTGTCAGTATGCAGCTGCCTTTTGATTTATTGTCCACAAATTTCTTAAAAATTCTTCCAATGGGTTGGTTTAGTGTGGGTACATTGGTATTTTTAAGCTCAAAGATTGGTTCAAAAATGTTTCTTAACATTTGGTTCTAGTACCCCCTGGGCCTTTGCTAAGAAATCATTAAGAAATGTTGAATATTTGCAGACTTTGTTGAACTAAATGTTGCTTCTTTTTTAACTATTTTGCATATCTACTACTCTTTAGGCAATTGTATACTTACTTCCTTTACTTAATGAGATGTTGACATAAAATGATATAAATCGGGAAGATATGAATGGTCATTTTTGCAGCAATAAATTAACAGACAGTATTGGAGCTAGCAAATCACTAGTCACTTTCAAATACAGCTTAGATAAAATAATGAAAGGATAAGACAACTGCAGTTGGTATAAAGTAATCCAATGCTTAGACAATCTAGTTTGCAGAGTGTATATGAGCTTATAATACCACCCCACTACCTTGCACAGGCATTTATCATTTTGAGTCCCTAGACCATATTTGATTTTTTTTTTCCATTTTCATAAGAAAAAAGATTTTTTTTGAACCCATGAATACCTGAGCATTACATAACAGTACATTCCCTGAGGACAGAAGAAGACAATCAACCTATGTAAGCTACCCTTTAAGTGCAGATCAACCTATGTAAGCTACCCTTTAAGTGCAGATAACATTCTGCGTTCATGGCATTACTATTGCTGCAGATGTCCTCACCAGCATCAGTTTGGATAGTCCATTCATTGGGCTTACAACCTCTCATTAAAGAAGTATCTTTCTGGAAACAAGCTGTAGTTCTTACCTTTAATCTGTTCTATGTGCCCCTACCATCTCTTCTTCCTGTACACAATGACCCCTTCACATCTTCATGACACGAGCTTCTGCATTTGTAGCATATTCCTGTTTCTTCTGGTATTTATTTTGTTTATTTTATTTGTTTACAGGAATATAATAATTACCAATTATGACCAGATGCAGGTGCAGTGGCACAACAAAGTTACAAAATAAGCAGTATGTGTACAATGTTATAATGCAATACAGTACATAAGATATGTGTTTAGAAGGATGAAGACAGAATAGTATATGCACAGTTACAGGAAAGAGAAAAAGAAGCAAAGCATTACAATTATTTACAAATGTGGCACCAAACGAGATTAGCTGTAGCTCCTCTAGCTTCTGGACACCTTCTGACTCTGCTTCATGCACCTTTTCTGTTGGCTTTTCCTCTGGTGTCTTTCCATCACGTTGGTTTTCCTCTGCTTGTATAACCTCCAGAAATGCATTCAGTGCTCAAAGTGTGGCTTGTCCAGGGAACAGTAAATTGGAAACTTTACTCTTGCCTCTGAACTCTGTCAACTTACATTCTGTTTGCCACAGCCATTGCCCTTACACTCTAGTGGTCCAGTCCAGTTGTAATCAACACCCCCAGATCCTTTTCCTACTCCATTGCCATCAGTTTATATCTTCCCGATTTGGTATTTTAATTCAGTTCATCTGCAAAGATTCTGAACTCCTTCCAACTTAGTCAGCCTTTCCAAATCCTTCACAAGTCTTCTATCCTCTACTCAGCAAATAGTCGCTTTCCTTATTCATAAGTTGGCCATCTCACCACCACCACTCTGAGCATCCTACCATGGAACTTTCCAGAAATATAATTCTGTAGTCTTGGTCCTTGTCTCAGCCTTTACATCTCTCAGCTGTCTATGTAGAGCCACATCAAAGGCTTTGAACATCAGGTAGACCACACCTCTTAGTATTACCTTGTTCAGTTCTGCTATAAAATAGCCATAAAAGTGGATCAAGTCTGACTTTCATTTCTTTCTGGCCATAAACCTATACTGATGGTTGTCCTAGAACTTGTTGTCTTGGAAAGTATCGACATATTTCTTCACAATTTTCCTCCATTACTTATGTTACCATTACTGATAGATAACAGATATGTAGTTTACCAGATTTCAGTTCCTGCCCACCCTTACCCAAGATACAACACTTGTGAGACAGTTCTGAGACCCTTTTGCATTGGACATCAGTCTGTTAAAGATCACTGTATGGGTCTGAACAGCAAACTGAAATGATTCCTGTGTAGCAAGTAAAGAACTGTATCTGTCTGCTTTAATTTATCATTCCAGGGAGAGCCAGTTCCATCTTCACATCCATTCTCTCAGTTCTGGTATCTGTTCATGGCCCACTGTCCATTCTGAGGTATTCTCCCCTTACTTCCCTTCATGAAAACTGACACTACCTCATCTCCTTTGCTGGCCTGCAGATGGAATGTGGTCTCAACTTTTCGGGAGTAGCACAAATTAATCAGTACGTCTCCCTCCTTCCTCAAGATGAAGCAAAAGAGAAAAATACCACTTCAAACTCTATAATGCTTCTTCATAAAGCATCATCATTTATTAATCCCTTATTCAACCCAGAATTAAATACTCCTCCTAAATTAATATGTTTGGTATGTGCCAACCATAATATTAATTTTTATAGCTCCATTATATTTTAATGTAACATTCTGTTTTACATACCATATACCTACCAAGGCCTACCTTTCCTTCTTTTATTATTAATATTATCCAATTCAGAATTTCATACATATTTCAAGCAAAACGCATGTGAGTCATTTAACTGTTTTTACATGAATCTCAGTTTGAAATGTAATAAAGAATTACAGCCATTGTTTATCTATTGCCTTTACCTGAACAATATCATCTCCGTTTTTTGTTCAACAGGTTAACATTTCTGTATCACTCCTACATAGTTTATCATTCTGATTTTGTAATAAATGTCTGCTGCCATGTATGTTTCAGTAGTAACATTCCACATTTGTCAAACTCATATTTGTCTACTCACAGTACTATTTTGCATATATCTAAGAGACATAACTACTGTCCTGTTTTAAAAAGAAAACTGTCCCATGTCTTTTGATTCTTAAACCTGTTTGATTGTATAACATACTCTAAATCTCTGGTACAAAATATCCCTAATTCCTTAGAAGTCCTTCTTAGCATTAGTAACCAAGCTTAGCATCAGTTCTCCATTCTTAGATTTCCAAGCCTGCTTGATAGAAAACTTGTATCAAAGTCCAAATCTCCTCCTACGCTATTTTTGTCCACGTAAAGGCTAGTGATAACTGTTTCCAGAGTTCAGTGCACAATGTCATCTTCATTCTACTGTTTCTTTCTTCTTTCATTTTTTTTTTAACATCACAAATTATTATTTGCTTATTATTTCAACTCTATGAAGACCTTGTCAGAAAGCAAGTATTCAGTCTTATTATAAAGGATTTGTATATGAGCAAGGCACACTACATGAAATCTTATTTATTTGATATATAAGCATGTGCTGCAAAGGGCTTTCTGACAGAAAACTCAATGTGAAGAACAATCATCAAAGTAAATTCTGATGTGATTGTCCATTTTGATCGAGATCTTTGCTCAAGCATGCTGGAGAACAATTATTGCTTTCTGATACAAGATTGGTGACCACTAACATGACATGGGTCAAGCATGTAGCCTGGAAAATGTTGGAATTAGTGTCCAATATGTACTTTAAGTGCTGCATGAATTACACTCTTCATTTTGTAAAATGTCTGAGGCTTAGTGCTGTACTAATATTTTTACATTTTTAATGCCCTCAAAGATTAGACAAATTCTAATGTTGCAAATTTAGAAACAATTTCCCAAGTGATTCCCTTTTATTCATGTGCCTGGAAGTATAGTTATTAACTTCATTTTAATAGCCAATGCATTCATTTATGAGTATTATGGAGATAGGGATGTTACATTTCTGTATCCACCACTCCAATATTTTCAAGTTTGACAGTAGTGTTCTCCTTTAACAAAACTGTGAAGCTGAATCTTTTTCTGCACATTTGTTTCCAATTATTTGTAACTCTGTAGGTCTACAGCTCACATACTCAACTCTATTTCCTCTCAGTTTCATAACATGCCACCTGTTTTTTTTTTTATTTTTCTGGAAATGTACATTTTTAAATTCAACTGATTATCACCTGAAATATTTATTTTATGTTTAAGTCAAAGCAGAAGTCATTCTCTACTGTTTTAAAATGTATCCTCCTTGGTCTTGGAGTGTGGTTAATTTTAGCTGTCCACCATAATGAAGGCAAAACTGAAAGTCCCAGTCAATGAAAAAACAGTGGGGGCTCATGTTATTGGACTGCAGGAAGCCCCCCCCCAGCTGTAAAAAGGAAATAATTAGCCAGTCCTGGAACTCCATACATCCGTACTCGGAATAGGCATCAGACTACAGATGCCCCAGAAATCTATGCGGTTACAACTCAGGTTGTGTGTGTGTGTGGAAGCTGGGATGGACTCCAAACTCAAGTTGTATGTGTGTGTGTGTGTGTGTGTGTGTGTGTGTGTGTGTGTGTGTGTGTGTGTGTGTGTGTGTGTGTGTGTGTGTGTGTGGTGTAAAATGCTCATGTTAAATACACCTGGTGGCTATAGAGAATAACTCAGGCTCAAACCCTGTACCTTGGGTGAAGTTAGCAAGAGCCTAAATTACCCACCCACTACCACTTGTGAAAATTATTCAGATATTTGCCTCATATTTTTGTTCTGTTCTGTTCCTCATAAAATCTGTTGTTTTCTGGATTTTGAATTCACTAAATAATGACAGACATTTGAATTTCAGACTTCATAATCTTCAGAAAGTACATGGTAACACAAAACCTTTTATTCTAGCAATTTTCTAAGTTTATAAGATCAACATTTGAAATTTGTCCCTATTTTTGGGGCTGTATTCCCCCATTATTGGCTTTGTCCAGTTTTTTTGTGCTAAGAGGTTGAGAGCTATGGTGACAACTGAATTCACCGAATATGTTTGGGGGCTGTATTCCCACATTATTGGCTTTGTCCAGGTGTTTTGTGCTAAGTGGTTGAGAGCTATGGTGAGAACTGAATTCACTAAATGACAGCCATTTAAGTTTCAGTCTTCCCATCTTTCAAGCTCATTTGGCATAGTGTTATGTTGCTCTGACTGTAGTGTACAGGGTACTAGGGTCAAGACTTGCTAGGAAAATGCATGGTGCTAACACAGCATTTTATTCTAGCAACTTTCCAAGATTAGACAATCAATGTTTAAAATGTGTCCCTGGTTTTGGGGCTTTTTCCCCCCAATAAATTTTGGCTTTTTCCAGATTTCTTGTGCTACAAAGTTGAGAGATACAGTTGAGTGTCGAGTGGATTTTACAAGGAGCTGTGAGCTTCCGGGGAAGAGAAGTTTTAGTTCTGCTTATGCTGAGTCTGCTTGCACTGTTAATAGCACAACAGGTAGTCTATTTGCTTTTGATGCAGAAGGCTGTGGGTTCTACTCCCACAGTATGCAGATGCATTGCTGATACTGTACTGTGTTACACTTTTAAAAGGGGTGGATGGGGCAGTCCTGAGAATGTCCTCTTTGGTAGAGATACCTAGTAACTATAAACCTGTTATCAGTTTGTCATCCAGTCCCTATTGCAGTAATACTAGCTTATCATTTTTTTAAATGTAACATAGGCAATTTATTCCTCAAGGGCAATAGACACTTTATTTGTAGATGAAACAATAAAATATAAAGTTGTTTGCTGGAAGCAACCTCTTTATTAGTTATGGATCTCTTTAATGTGGAATTATTTGGATGACTTTTACTTCTGCAGAGATTGTGCATATTTACTGATACTGGTGGATTGTAGAGGTTTGAGTAGACTTTTATGATGGCAATGTTCTGAATTGGGCAGTTTTGTCATTATTGGTGCATTCATTTTGTTTCATTGTTTACTAAAAAATGTTCAAAGCAATAAATTTAAAACACCCTCTAACAACTGTACTGTATTATACAATATAATGTAATACAATCAGGAAGGTGTATCAAAGAACATATGTATGTTTCGTGCGCAAGGGGCCTATGATTTGAAAACAGCCCAAAGTTAATCTTTATCTGCCACTGGCAGGATGTATTTTCTTTGCGTGTGGTTTTCAATGCTGTTTCAATGAATGTGAGTTTCAAGAGCAGAGAAGTTTTAATGCTACGTCTATTTTCATTGTGAGACTGCATTGATTTATTTAGCAGATGTCTATTAATGTTTGTGCTGTAAAACGTAAAATAAAACTTTTAAATGAAATCCATGTCATTATAGAAGTAAAGCAGTATGCACATTACAGTGTTTATGGTAAATGGGTGAAATAGTCAAGTAATGGGACACTGGAATTGCTGTGGTGGAATGGGCGGCAATCTCAAAGACAGCCCCAGCTGAACTATACCTCTCAACTGTCCAGGTTTCCTCAGAATGAATAGATTTTTGCTTCTTATTTTTGTTTTTTCCTCATAAAATTTGTGGTTTTCTAGCAAATCATTTACGAATGAAGCCACTAAATAATGACAGGCACTGAGTCTCAGACTTCACACGCTTCAGATAAATGTATGCTAAAGCAAGACCTGTTATTCTATTAACTAAGTTTATACAATAGCAACTTTTAGTACTGTTTGTATGTTCCCCCAATATATTTGGCCTTGTCCAGATTCTCTGCATTAAGAGGTTGAGAGGTACATGCAAATAAATAACTTTACAGAATTAGGTATATCCAAACCTCTCAACTGTCCCCAATTTTGGCTCAAAATGTTGCTCTCCCCCTAATAATCCCTCTGCAAAATGACAATTTTGGAAGAAAACATGGAGGGTTTACAATTAAGAAATAATTGTAATGATCAGAGTTATAGATTACTTTTATTACAGAAATGCATGTAGATTCTCTTATTTTGTCAGCTGCTCAACTTAACAGTACTAATATTAAAAAGTATCCCTTCTTTGACAGGTTCCCAGCTGTATTGTATGGTTATTTTATATTTTTGCATCACATTTTTGGTCCATTTTTCATAAAATTGTGGTTTTCTGGCAAATTAGTGGCAAATCATTAGACTGAAGTTAGAAAATAATGACAGACATTTGAGTTTCAGATTTCATACCCTTCAGAAAATTCATACTAATGCAAGACCTACTATTCTATTATCTTTCAATGTTTATAAGAGCAATATTTAAAAATTGTCCTTATTTTTGGGCCTTTGTCCTGCTTCTATTTATGGCTTTGTCCAGACTTCTTGCTCTGAGGTTGAGAGGTATGATAAATGTGTCAGGGCCATCACCATCAGCCAGAGACATTTCAAATTATGACATACTTGTTGCATTCCACTCCCTCATATAGTGACTCTGGATATGTCCAGGCAAGGCAATGAGCAGTTATGCAGTGTACGTGTGCAGAGTATCCCCCCATCCAAGGTAGATACAAGTACTAAAGTGGCTTTTCATCTGTCCTTGATTTTGCAGAATGTTCTGCTTTTCTGTCATATTTTTATAATGTTGATTTTTGCTTCTTATTATTCAGAAAATGTATGTCGTTGCAGTGCCTGTTGCTCTGTGTTTAAGTAGCAATGATTTAATGACCATCAGGTAAGCTTGTCTGAGATTGCAAGATGCAAGTAAGCTTTAATAAGTATACTGTTAAAGAATTACCAACACTGAAAGCCGTTTTGTTGTTGCCATTCAGAGAATATTTACATAACTAGATAATGTATAAGCCTTAGGTGTTGAAATGCATATGACAGTATTTGTAATAAAGGACAGGATTACAGTATTTTCAAAAGTTCATTACATTTTTTGGAGACTTGCAGTCAACTTTGCAGGCTTTACCCGTAAACTAAATAGAATGCCAGTCTATCATGTGTGGTCCATAACCTGTGCAGTAATCCTTTAAGCAATTTATCTTGGGCTTGTTTCTTGTTTGCTGTTTCTTTTTTACTTTGATCATGTTTTCCCCATGAAACAAGTAGATAGTTGTTGTCAGGCAAAAGGTCTTTTTTAGATAAGAAACATTTTTTACAAGTGGGGTATCACAGAGATTGCTACTTTCAGCATGTTATTTGGAACTTTTATAAAGCTGAATATAAATTATAATTAGAACTGCAGTCCAAGGAGAAGTGGTTTGAGTTGAGTGCTGCTTGTTTTTTTATACATGATTTTGACTAGCATTCCAATAATGTATTTAAAAAGTAATTTATTTTTCATGCCTCACAACCTTTTTGTTTCCACCTAGATATTAAGTAAGTTGTCCTGTAGCCAATGCATTGAAATATTTTTTCTTCTACATTTCATTTTGTCTTGATTGGACTCTCATAATGATGGTTTGGCACCCAGGGCAGCGTATTTAATTAAAGTCCCAGTTTTTGTGGTTGCAAGCATAGCTCCACCTCTTTCTAGTTGGCCACACCCTTCCCATTGGCCCCACCCATTCAGCTGTCTTCTGCAGCCCCCCTTTGATTTGAAGTCACCAGTTGCCACTGGACACAAATATAACTGTATGTGATCTGAAAAGCAAACTGAAAAAGATTCCTGTGTAGTGTGTATATTCAGTTACACAAATTGATAATTAAAAAAATACAGAAACGAAAGCAAAAACATACCAAAAATATTTCATTCAGAAAAAGATTGTCAATCTGCAATAATCTATTCATTTCACTAAAACTTAAAAGTGAATAAAATGCTGTACATAATAATAAAACATAAAAGTTTAATGAAAGGACAATTTTCACTCGTGACTCAAGCCAAGAATCTAAGACAGACAAGTGCAAAGGATATCATCTACCTCATCAAATAGACCCAATAAACCTTTTCAGCTGAGACTGATAAACTGAACGGGCAACTCTGAAAGTTTTTATATAGAGACAAAGACCTCCAAACAGCACAGGAAAGGAGGCTGTGACTCATGCAACCATCCAAGGAATGCAACTAACTTGGGTATCACTGAACCTCAGCGTAAATTGTTAATACCCTAAGCAAGCAATCTGTTTAGCTTATCAATCCCATTTGATGGATTTTGATGAATCATTGTTTGATGGATCATAGGAATATAAATTACATTAGTAATTTCATAGGAACTTCATAAAAGTATAGATAGATATAGCATGTTCATTTGGTAAAATTAATAAGAACACCAGAGACAGCTTGAGTAGTAATATAAGAATGTTTCCAAATAAGTGAAATTTCAAAGATAAATGGGAAGTGATTTCCAGACTGAATGGCCAGCCATAAAAACAGCCTTCCACTTTTCTAGATAGTCAAAGTAGATGTAAGTGCCGTCTTCTAGAGTAAAGATGAAAATTAATATAAAGAGTTTGTTAAAAATGAGCATATAGCAGTTAATATGAATAAAACTATATGATAAGGAAAAAGAAGAGAAAGGTCAAACTTTGTAATAGGTATCCATTTTGTTCCACAATGAGGTTTGCAGATATGCTTACAGTGTTTACCAAGGAAAACAAATTTAAAAATAGTATTGTGACATGTGTGAAGGCATTCCTTAGGATTCAAAATGCTGATGCGCACATAAGTTGCATACCACAGGTAGATCAATTTACACAATCTGTGAAAAATGTGATTAAGAAACAGCTTTAACACCAGTAAGGAAGACCTTATTATCAGCTCAGTTGCTTGTCTATGAATTGCATTTTTATGTCAGTGTTGCAGACAGCCCTGTACGGTGGTAGTGTGCATTAGTGGTCTATGCACCATGTCAGCATACGCACCCTCCACACTCTCTCTCACATGCGTACACACACACACACACACACACACACACACACACACACACACACACACACACACACACACACACACACACACACACACACACACACACACACACACACACACACACACACACACACACACACACACACACACACACACACACACACACGTCCACAGGTTGGCATAATTGTTAAGATGTACACCTCACAGACAAGAGGTACAAGGTTTGATTCTCTCTAAGGGAAATTGGCTACACTTAAAATGGTCCACAACAGCAGCTAGCCTAGTACTTACTTCTCCTGGACTATATGAAGAGAAATATGATGCGACTCTCTGAATACATGTCGCAGGTGGATATCAGCCTCACACCGAACAGCATTCTACCCTCACCAAGAATGATACCACAATACAAACAAAAAATTATTGACTTAGCTACTCTTGTCATTCCAAGGGGATACAGTATTTCCTAGCCTGGGACGACATGACAAACAGACCATGCTGCATAAAAGTCCTCCTTGATAATATATAAATCAGTCTCCTTTGAAATAAATGTAACAGTAAAACCCGCATCAAACCCTAAAACCCTAAAGAATTTTTCCAAAGCAGATTACCTTCTATTAAGTAACTGGATAGGAAGCTTCCCTAACCTGAAAACACAGAGGCCTATGCAGAAGTATGCAGAAATGCCCTGTACAACCACTTAAGCAACTGCATAGAAACGGAAGCACCTGACCAAATTAAACCTAAGTCTAGATGGAAAAATAAGTCACTCGGATAGACCCCTGGCATAAATAGATTGTACAAAAGAAGGAAGAAATTCCTATCTGGAAGTAAGTGGGAGGGTGCACAACAGAGAAAACAATCTCTCATTAGTCTCAACAGCCAACTCAGAAAACTAGTCAAGTCTTCAAAAGCTGAGTATGAGGCTAAACTAGCCTCCTAAGCAAAGGATAACCAGAAAGCATTTTTGTAGTTATGTCCAAAATCTTAAGGGAAACACGCAACAATGTGCCGAGTTGGTTGTAGACGGCACTACCTATACTCATCCAGAAGAAATAGCAAACCTGATAGCCAATAAAGTCAGCTCAAATTTCACTCCCTTATCACCTCCATTCACTCCCCATGAAATACCCCCTACCATTCCTTTGCCTGTTATCACAAAAAAACAGGTCATCACTGTGTTCTCTAAAGCTAGAAACACAACATTGATGGGCCCTGATGGAATCCCCAGGTGCCTATTAAATAGATGAAATATGACCTAGCAAACCCACTCAAATCTCTGTTTAACAACAGTCTCCAGAAAGACTCTATTCCAGTAGAGTGGAGGACAGCAACAGTCAACCCTCTGCATAAAGGGGAATGATCAATGGATACAGGAAACTACCAACCCAGAAGTCTGACTATCCTCATATGTAAGACTATGGAAATGATAATCATGGACCTGATTAACATGACATAGGAAATCCCTAGAGTATACACCCAACTCAGTTCAACTTCATCAAGGACAAGTCATGTCTACTCAGTCTGGAGAACTTCTTTGAGAAGATCACCAAGACCATGCTTAAGGGTAAGACAGTGCATACCACCTACCTTGATCTGGCCATGGCATTTGGCACAATACCCCACTCAGGTATTATAAATAAACTCACAAAATTGGGCATAGACCTCTATGTCACCAGATGGATAGCCAAATGTTGATGGATAGGACACGTTATTAGAGTGGGGAAATCCACATCCAGCAAGAGTCAAGTCACCAGTGGAGTACCACAGGGCTCAGCCAGGCCTGTTTGGGATATACTTCTCAGATGTCATGGCAAATGTGGATGGCCTTTAGCTGACCAAGTTTGCTGATGAATGCAAGTTCAGGGGCAATCATTGACTCTCCAAATGATGTTGATATTCTAAAGAAAGGACTCATGTAGACTAATGATTGGTATCAGAGCCATGGCTTCAAACCAAATGCAAAGAACTGCATAATAATATCCTTTAGGAAATCAAATATCCCTATAAATTACAACATTGATAGCACCCCCTCCTAAGAATAGACCCAGTGGTGAGAGATCTGGGTACTCAGATAGAGAGTAATCTGAACTTTGACCACCATGTGTACACAGTGATGAGGAAATCCTTCTCTGTGGCTCAGCTTATAATTAAGGGCATGGCATGCACATCCAGTGATGTCATGGTACCACTGTATTAGGCCCTCATCAGACCAATAATCGGGTACAATGCACCCTTTAGCATGTACCTTACCAAGTATTTGCAACACACGAAGCATCCTAAGAAGTTTCCTACCAAAAAATAAAGAATATAACCAACATGTCATATGCAGACCAATTAAAAGTCCCATCACTATATTCACTTTCCTACCTATTACTGAGGGGTTATCTGTGCCTGACCTACAATGCAGTCTCTGACCCTGCCCTGATGGAAATGTTGCATATTCACAAAAATAACTTCACAAGGGTTACCTATTCCAAGATTCTAAACGATGTCTGACATGAATAGATATGCTGGAGAGGCAGATATGTGTCTTAGAGATTGCCTCTCTTCTGGAATAGGCTTCCTATTCACATGAAGCAGAGTCCTTCCCTGGTCATCTTCAAGAGCAATCTGAATCAGTGGATGAGAAATCACAAATGTACTCCTGGGGTGGCACCAATGTTCAGTCTGTAAAAATTGTCAAAACCATGCTTGCTGACCATTGTTATCTTTCACTGAGGGATAGAAAATTGGATAAAATTTGGCCAAAACTAGCTAGGCTTGTAATGACCATGAACCTACTGATCTCCTATGAACATATAAACCCCAATAATCTGTCCATGCAGGCAGAAACACACACAGACACAGATAGACATACACAAACACACACACACACACACACACACACACACACACACACACACACACACACACACACACACACACTTCCTCTGATTCCATTCATGCCCCTTCAGACATACACACTTCTACACACATGCACACACTCACATACACCCCTCTACAACATCTCCACTGAAATTTCCAGCACCACAACTTCTATTGAAGTCAATGGGTAGCTATTATCTTTTGATGATGCTAAATTTTCCAACTGACTGTGATATTTTATGCAGCCAAAGCATTCATAGAATCGCTAATCCACATACATTGGTAGTTGCAAGCATTTCAGGGGGAGAGCACATGGCTAATTAGCATTAGCTACTCCACGGATTGCCTCATTACCATGTTTTATGGACAGAAGGACCACACCTCATGCTGATGCAAATGATAGTGGAAAATGAATATGGAAGGGTCACCTCAAAGTCAGAAAGCATTACTGTGTGGTGCCACATGCTTGTGTTAAGTGTCACACCTCACAATAACCCATTCTGAATGTTGAACTACATATTCCCCACTAACAGAATGCATATTTTAATTTTGATATGATTAAGTTCTTGTCTTCATCTTCTGTGGACTCAGAGAAAGATCAGGCCAGCGGTGCTGGTGGAATTGCTCATCTTGACATGGGTTTTGTTCGGTGACTGTTCATAGTGTGATTACTAAATGTAAGCCCACCAGTCTCATAGGTAGTTAAACAAGGATACATGCTCATTTCTTTGTTCTGTGTGATTATGCAACTAAGCGTGATGTATCAGATGACTTATTGGCAATGCTAAATGCTACTGAACAGATTCTAATGGTTTTAACAATAAGGAACTGATGTCTTACAAACACAAGGTGCAGGGTTTGAGTC